>NC_088333.1:14902500-15105000 GCF_036884655.1 Musa acuminata AAA Group
GCAATGATTTATACTTCCATGAACAATATGTCAGGATCTAATCCTGTCTTCGCCTTTTATCCTCTACAAAAGAAAAAGAAATGCTTAGAAGAATTTGCTTATTAAACAACAATTAAAGCAAAAAGATGAGCAATGATTTATTCTAACATGAACAATATTCTAGTAAGAAATAGCTGATCAAGCAACAATTAATGCTAAAAGATGAGCAATGATCTATATTTACATGAACAATATGCTAGGAAGAAATAGTTTATCAGGCAACAATTTATGTAGCAACATGAGCATGATTTATACTTGAACAATATGCTAGGTAGAAATAATTTATCAGGCAACAATTAATGCAGAAAGATGAGCAATGATTTATAAACAATATATCAGGAAGAAATAGTTTATCAAGCAACAATTAATGATAAAAGATGAGCAATAATTTATACTTATATAAACAATATGCTTGGATCGAATTCCGCCTTTGTCCTTTATCTTTTCCAAAAAAAAAATTACCCGGAACAATTGTTATCAGTCTACAATTTATCACCAACATAGTAACACACTGAACTTAGAGTTTTTTTGTTTATGGATATTGTGTGTTGGGTATGAAATGGGTTGAGAAAGTCTTAACTTCTTAGTTGAATAAAGGCTCTAAGAAATTGCATGTTGTGCCCAATGGAAAGAATACTTCCTGTTCCATCTTCTTACCTATCTAATTTCTTCAAAATCTAATCAGTGTTATTAATCTGTTAATCACCTCATTTCAAGCACTTAAAATCTGCTTGATGAGGTTTATCAATTTGGATGTTGTAAATCTCACTATTATGGAGTAAAGCACCTCTTGTCATCGTTTGTAGAGTTCTTTTATATCATTTTTCTCATCAATCTTTTGTCACCTTAAAACTGAAGTAATCAACCATATGAAAGATCTAAAAAGAATGTCATTTAGAAACAGGAGAGGAAAGAAATATTGTTTTTGCAATATGTACAACATAAATACTTGGAGAAGTAATTCCCAACGCAACTAAACCAAGTGGATTTAGATAGAACTCAGTGCCTAAAGTTGATTGTAACATAACCAATGATCTATAATTAACTAATATATTTGGTAAATAAAGATACCATCGTGTTTTCATTTGAAGCTATTAGTTAGTACAAGAAAAGAAATTAATATGATGTTTAGCAGCAGTAATTATCTTTGGTTTCTTTCATAAATGTATTTTATTAAGTTATCAATTAATAGTGATCGACATTAGAACATGCGTCTCTATATATGTTCACTGGCAAAATTTGGTAAACTTATCATTTTTGTTTGGGTTGATTCCTCCGCTGGCAAAATTTGGCAAGAATAGAGTAATGATTCACTGGCAAACATAGTCAAGTGCTAGAACTGTCTTGTGTCTACCCTTTTGGCTGTTGGCTTTCGACTGAACTTTCTTTGGTATGTCGAAGAAGTATCATTTGCTTAATGCCAAGATCCTATGTGGGGTCCAAGCAAAACTTTACTACAAATTTAATAGCAAACCATATGGCGGTGTTCATTTGCTATCAGTCAAAGCAATGCATATAAGTAGAAAGGTAAATTTCAAACATTAGTTTTACAATATACTGGACGAAACCTTATTTAGGAATAAATTTGACATAAAAGGTAACACTAAAGTCACTAAATTCAATATACTTGACAAAATCTAAAGCATAACACCAAAGTCAATGGCATAAGCATTTTTTACTTAAAATAAAAAAATTGATATCTTTCATAATATAATTTTTTTCATCAAAATCATAATTTAATGTCAGCTCATTAATAATGAAAATTATTTTCATCAAAATCATAATTTAATATCGGCTCATTAATAATGGAGATTACGTAACATTACATCATATATCTAATGATCCATGGTAGGAATATAAATATACCTAATGATTTCACAGGGGTCAAAGGAAAATTAAGATTGCTCGTGAAGGACATTGCAATCAATCTTATAGTATTAGGACTCTACCTTAAGAGAGTCCTAATTAAGAGGAACATTCATATTAACCTACCTAGCTAACTCCTATTAAAAAGGTGAAGAGACAGACTAGGGTTAGGAGGTTATTTCTTAGAGAAGCATTAGGAGCTGTAAAGAAATAGGAGTTGAGTAAGAGTCATATTAGGAGTTGTTCTTAGAAAAGCATTAAGAGTTGTAAAAGAATAGGAGTCTTGAGTATGAGTCATATTAGGAGTTAGGGTTTAGAAGCCCTATAAATAGGTATGTATTCATCATTTTTTCACAAGCACTAAATGAATCTTTTATGTAGCTTTTGAGTAGCAATTTGGAAGAAGAAACCCCTATAGAGTTTCAAGGAGGCCGATCTCCTAAAGAGATCAACCCTAAGCTTAGAATCTATAAGAATTCTATCACTTGGTATTAGAGCAGTGTTTTTAGTATCTCGCTTCCCTTCCATAGCAATCTATCAGTCCTCCATAATCACCCAAAGCAATTCCCATAATTACTTAAAAGATCATCGCCAAATTCTGCCATCATCTCCACAACCGCAGATAATCCTTTGATCTCCTTGTGAATTGCAATAGGTCCTGGTTTCCTATCTTACTGCTATTATAATTTAGTTATCCTTATTCAAAAATTTGTAAAAAAATTATTTCTATATTCTTGTGAATTCCTTTCATCACAAAAGTTATCATCTTTGTGAATTAAGGATTACTGTAGAAAAATTCAGACGCATATTATTGCCTTAACCGATCTATTTACAACCCTTTGTTAAATAAAATTTCTTATACATATCATAGATCATCCTGCCTTCCATCTAATATTAATCTATCGAGAAATTCATCTCTAAAAACGTTCTTCTGTTGTTGTAAATTTTCGTCACAAACCACTGAAATTTTTCAACGAGAATTCTACTATCGCAACTTGCACCAATTTCCTTACTGTTATATTATCGAAATTTTCTTGATTAAATTGGTCATCTTTTTTGTTATATAAACTGAGATTTTGCTATCAAATTTTCTCAAATCTCTCAGTTTTAATCAAATTTTCTAAAATCTCTCAGTTTTTATTGAAAACTTCATCGAGAAATCGTTGTTTCTTCGACGATAATTCTGCTATAATAAGACAACACATATCTACAGCAACTTCCACTGATTTCTATCAAATATTTATTGTCATCTATCACAGATCTAAAATATTTTTCCCTAACCTTCATCCACTACTGTCATAGCCCTAAAATTCTATTAAATCACACCCTCAAACTATATCCAAAATAGCCATAAAACTAGCCTAAACCGCAACCTACATCCACTAATCCACCAATCCTTTCGATCATCACTTCTTTCAACTTAGACATACCTTTAACCTGACAATAAAAGAGAGATCTTAACATTCCAGATATGAAGGCATATATTATGTCATTTGAGAAGGCAATCAATGCTAAATTCGAAGCCTTCGAGGTGCAAATGAAGGATAAGATTCAGACTCTTTTTACCGAACTCAATTTAGGCCGACCACCAAGCCCGAAGAAGTCACATCAAGGAGAGAGATTTGACCAATTATACCAAGCTCAAAGAGATGACTTCCAAGAGAGGGGAGGCTCTATAACCGATCCCAACTATCTATGTATGAGGGTGGACTTTCCTAGATGGGAAGGAGACCCGATTAGTTAGATCTTATGCGCGGAGCGATATTTTTGGTCCCACAAAACTGCAGACGCATCTATGGTGGAAATTACAGCTATATATCTTGAAGGAGATGCCCTACAATGGTTTGACTGGTTTGAATGCACTTATGGAGTCCTCTCATGGCGACAATTGAAAGAAGGACTTCTGATCTACTTCGGACCAACCGATTACGAGAACATTGATGGACAACTAGCAAAGATCCGACAAACCTCTACCATTTATGAGTACCAAACCAGGTTTGAAAGGTTATCTAATCAAACTCATGATTAATCTGAAAAATAACCATTAGGGACCTTCATTGAGGGCTTGAAGCCAGAGATCCGGGAAGAAGTTAAAGCATAACAACCGTACACGCTTATGGCAACCATCTCTTTCGCATGACTTCAAGAGGAGCGATTGAACCATAAAGCTTGGAGGACTAGAGTTGCTCCCCAACTAGCAATACTGAAGCTCTCAGTCCCCCCTACTATCAACCGAGCCTCAGTACCAAAATGTTGACAAGAGAAGAGTTTCGAGAGCGATCTGCGAAGGGGTTATGTTGGCACTACAATGAGCCGTGGGGCCACGAGCATCGCTGTAAAAAAGGAGGACTTCTTGTGATTAAACTAGTAGAAGAAGAGGTCATTGAACATCCAGAAGAGAGCTTTGAACATGAAAAAGAATATGTGAAAGAAGAGCCACAACCGACTGACTTTATGGTACACACACTAGCCGGCTACTAAAACCCGCAAATGATGAAAGTTGGAAGCCTTCTCAAACAACAACCGATCACTATTCTCATCGACATGAGCAGCATTAATAACTTCATAAATAGTAAGGTAGTTGCTCAGATGATGCTTCGCATCGAAGGTTGCAGCAAGTTCGACGTAAAGGTCGTCGGCGGAAGAATCCTAAAGTGCGACCAAAGATGTCCACAGGTGAAACTATCACTACAAGACCAAGAAATTATCACCAACTTCTTCCTCCTACCAATTGATGACTATGAGGCCATGCTTGGCATAAAATGGCTGATGGCGCTAGGTGATATCTTTCGGAACTTCTCCAAATTAATTATAAAATTCTACTGCAAAAGCAAATAGATCATCTTACACGAGAAGCGCAGAAACAACGTAACCATCATTTTGACCCAATGAATAGAGAAAGTTTTGCACAAGGTAAATGGTGGATTTTTTATGCATCTCTAGTAACAACCAGAGGGGAAGAAAATAAAAATTGAAGATCAAAATCTCGCCCAATTTCTTGCTAAATTTGCTAATATTTTTGCTGAGTCGCGCGGTCTTCCTCCCACTCAGCAACATGACCATCGTATTCCAATCCTTCCGAGTAAGCCACCAGCAAACACTTGACCATACCTATATCCTCACCTCCAAAAGGATGAAATTGAAAATATCATAAAGGAGATGCTTGAAACGGGGGTGATTCGGCCAAGTTACAACCTCTATTCCTCACCGGTGCTACTTGTACCTAAGAAGGAGGGAACTTGGCAAATGTGCATCGACTGTCGAGCTTTAAATGGTATCACCATCAAGGACAAGTACCTAATACCAGTAGTAGATGAACTTTTTGATGAGTTAAAAGGAGCTTGAGTCTTCACGAAGTTGGACCTCCGATCCAGTTACTACCAAATTCGGGTATGTGAATATGACATTCAAAAAACTGTATTTCGCACATATAATGGGCATTATAAATTCATGGTAATGCCTTTTGGACTCACTAATGCTCCTTTAATCTTCTAAAGTCTCATAAACGATATTTTTTAGAGCTTTCTTTGTAAATTTATATTGGTATTTTTCGATGATATTCTCATTTACAATCCTTCTCTTGAGACTCACTTTCAGCATTTACGGGTTATTTTGATAATCCTTCAAGAGAATACTCTTTTTGTTAAGTAGCTAAAGTACAGTTCTCTCTAGCAAAAAGTAGGGTACCTTAGGCACATAATATCAGAAGGAGTGGCTATAGACCCAATAAAAATTGAAGCAATGCAAGGCTGGCCGAAACCTATAAACGTGAAATTACTATACAGGTTTCTTAGACTAACGGGCTACTATCGAAAATTTGTTAAGGATAATGGGAAGATCATCACACCCCTTACTTCTCTACTGAAAAAAGATGTCTTCCAATGGACGGAGAAAGCCTCCACTGTCTTCGACAAACTTAAGGAATCCATTATGACGATGTCAATGCTAGCGCTACTAGATTTCATCCAACCCTTCATCATTGAGGCCAATGCATTTGGAGTCAGAATTTGAGCCATTCTTATGCAAGATGATCGACCACTTGTATACACAAATAAGGCATTATCTCACTCCCATTAAAATATTTTAATATATGATAAGGAGATGCTCGCCATTGTGCAAATAGTAACGAGGTGGAGACCCTACTTGATCGGTCAGCGATTTCAAATTAAAATCGACCATAGAATCCTCAAGTACTTTTTGGAGCAAAAAATATTATCCCTTGAGCAGTAAAAATGGGTAACCAAACTTTTTGAATTTGATTATGAAATTATTTACAAAAAGGGAAAAGAAAACATTGTTGCAAATGTACTCTCACGGCTACTTGAGCAAGCTAAGTTTTCAACCATATCCCTTCCTACCACCAGCTTCCTTGAGGATATTAGGGAAGAATGACAAGAAGATCCAGAGACTAGTAAGATCATAAAAAAATTGAAGAAAGTACCAAACTCCGTGGCTCATTACAGTTAGGACTTAAAAGAATTACGTTATAAGGGATGCATTATGCTAGTGTCAAATTCTACTTGCATATTTATAAGTAGATTTTGGACATTGTTATTCTAGAAGCAGGGCACTAAATTGAAAGAGAGTATGACGTATCACCCACAAACCAATGTGCAGACAAGAAGTAATGAACAGGTGCTTGGAGACAGCCTAAAACCATATACTAAATATGACTACCCAAGGAGAACTCCAGATCCAATCGAGTGCCATTATTGATTAACGGATCGTGACTTGACGATGACGACCCACTACTGAAGTGTTAATACAATAGGCAAACTTACCAGTAGAAGGTGCCACTTGGGAGAACTATGACGACTCGAAGATCAACTTTCCAGAATTCATGAATCGTTAGCCTCAAAGACAAGGCTAAATTGAAGAGGGAGAGTCTATTAGGACTTTAGCTATGAGAGTCCTAATTGAGATGGGCATTTATGTTAACCTACCTAGCCGACCCCTATTAAAGAGGTGAAGAGGCCGGCTAGGGTTAGGAGGTTATTTCTTAGAGAAACATTATGAGCCGTAAAGGAATAAGAGTCTTGAGTAGGAGTCCTATTAGGAGTTAGGGTTTAGAAGCCCTATATATAGGCATATATTCATCCTCTTTTCATAAGCAATAGATGAATCTTTTCTACAGCCTTTGAGTAGTAATTTAGAGGAAGGAAGCCCTATAGAGTTCCAAGGAGGTCGATCCCCTAAAGAGATCAACCCCAAGCTTAGAATCTCTAAGGGTGAAGCCCTATAAATAAGCATGTAATAGATAAATCTTTTTTGCAATCTTTGAGCAGCAATTTGAAGGAAGAAACCCTTATAGAGTTCCAAGGAGGCTGATCCCCTAAAGAGATCAACAATAAGCTTAGAATCTGTAAGGGTTCTATCATATAGCTATCACGTGCTTTGATTACCATATACAAGGGTTGCTGAAGGCCCTACTCAACCTCGAATATTGCTAGGAAGATAAGGCAGGAGAATATTGGCAAGGTTGGAATGAAGAGATGATTCATGTTTCACCATTATCATGTTTCGTTTTGATGTAGGTAAAATCCTAGAATGGAAAGAAAATAATCCTGACCATCTGATGCTGGCAGGATAAACTTGTAAATATTTAGGCCACTTGTTAACTAATTTGGTTGAGCCAACTTTAAGTTTAAGAGTAATAAAAAGGCCTCAAGTCTAAAAGTAAGATCTAGTTAGTTTGGATAAGACTTGAAGAACTAGACTGGCCTAATTAGGACCGATCTAGTTGAAATGATGATATATACCACCTTAGATTGCTCTTGGATCATGTTTGAACTTTGGCTTGGGCTCAATTAGGTTCGCTATTTTGCTTGGGCCTAGACTCATATCGATTCACTACTTAACTTGTTCCTAGACTCATATGGGTCCGAGTATACTTGCTTGGGGTCTAGATCAGGATCAGATATAGCTTAATCCGATCTCGCTAGTCGAGTCAACCGAACTTGATCTAAAGTGACCCAATTGGAGTCTCTCCTCAAACAAGAGGGTTAGGGCTAGCCTAACTCTTCATTCGAGTCTATGATCGAAATGTATCCTATCCATAATATCAATTGCATGAGCATCTAACTTGAAATAAAAGCTGAAATTTCATATAACATAATCTTTTTACCAAAATCATAACCCACTTTTAGCTCATCAACAATTGAGATTAAGTAATACTACAATAGATATTTAATGATATATGATAGCAATACATGTAAACCTAGATTTGGTGGTTTCATGGAGGTCAAATGGAAATGAGGGTCTCTCATGAAAGGCTTTACAATTAGTCTTATAGCTATCATGGCCTTCTGTGCTAAAGATCAAGGTTGTTGAAGGCCCTACTCAACCTTGGAAATGCATTAATAGTTTAAAAAATCAAAAAATCAAAAGTTTCTAATAAAAAATTGAAGAATTAAAAAGTTTACAACCAAAAGTATTGTAAAGATGATTTACAATACAGAAAAAAATATAAGCCCAAGTATCAGCTCACTAAGAATGGACTTGTAATAATGGTAGAGAAATAAAGGAAGAAAATGAAGGAAAAGAAGAAGAAGGCAAAGAAAAATGTTAAGAAGATGAAGGATGACCAAGTCAGGTTGGATAAGCTTGAATCGAAATAGATCAACCTACTTAGGCATAGTCTAACTGAAACAACGATCTAGACCACCTTGAACTACTACTGGATCATGCCTAGACTCAGCCCTACGATCAATTGGATTTGCTATTTGGCTAGGGCCTATGCTCATATGGGTTTACTGCTTGGCATTAGCCTAAGCTCAATTGGGTTTAGGTCACTTTGTCGGGGGCTTGGATAAATCTAGCTTGCCCCAATCTCCTTAGTTAGTTTAACCAAACCTAACCTAAATTGGACCTAATTTGAGTAACTCCTCAAACAAGAGGGTTGGGCTTGTTTAGGGTTGATCTAACTCTTCATTTAAAAAAAAAAAGCTGATATTTCACATAATGCAATTTTTCCACCAAAGTCATTACTTACTTTTAGCTTATCGATAATGAAGATTAGATACTACTGCATCAGATATCTAATGATCCATGGTACCGATATAAGTAAACATGGATTTGATTGTTTCACACAAGTTAAAGGGAAATGAGAGTTGCTCAAGGAGGGATTCGCAATATGTTTTATACCCAACATGTGCTTCCATATTAGAGATTAGATTAGGGTTGTTGAATGCCCTTCTCGACCTTGATAATTTGTTAACTGCATAAAAGTTAGAAACTTACAAGTTTCTAGTAAACAGATTGAAGAACTCAAATGATTATAATCAAAAGTATTATAAAGATGATTTGTGATACAAAATAAAATATAAGCCCAAGTATCGGCCCATTAGGAATGGACTTATAATAAAAGTAGATAAATGAATGAAGCAAATAAAATGAAAGGAAGAATAGGGTAAAGAAAAAGTGGGAGAATGTTGCAAGGTTAGAATAAGGAGATGATCCATGTTCTACCTTTATTATGTTTCGCATTGATGTAGGTAAAATATTTGAATGTAAAGAAAATGGCCTCGTCCATATGATGCTAACAAATTGAACCAATAAATATTTAGGCCACTCATTAACCAATCTAGTCAAGCCCATATAAATTTTAAGAGTAAATATAGGCTTTAGGATTAAGAGTAAGATCTAGTTAGATTGGACAAGGCTTGAAGAACTAGGCCAACCTAATTAAGCTTAGTCTAATTGAAATGATTATCCAGACCACCTCGGATTACTCTTGGACTTTGACTTAAGCTTAAGTTGGTTCGCTACCTAGCTGGGGCATGGACTCATATTGGTTCATTGCATGGCTTTAGCTTCGGCTCAATTGGGTCCAGATCGCTTTGGTAGGGCTTGGATTCAGATCAACTTGACCTAATCTCCCTAGTCTAGTCAATCAAACCCTACTTGAGTTGGAAATGATTGGAGTCCCCCCTCAAAGAAAAGGGTTAGGCTTGTTTTGGATTAACCCAACTCTTTATTTAGGTTTAAGATTGGAATGTATCTAATCTATAATGTTAATGACCCAAGCATTCGACTAAAAATAAAAATTGATATTTTACAAAACATTATTTTTCTACTAAAATCACAATTCACTTTTAGCTGATCAATAATATAGACTAGGTAATACTGCATCAGATATTTAATGATCATTGTAGTGATATAAATAAACCTAGATTTAGTAGTTCATAGTGATCAAAGGAAAATGAGGGTCTCACAAAGGGGCTTCACAATCAATCTTTTAGCTATCATATGCTTTTATACTAGAGATCAGGGACTTTAAAGGCCCTACTCGATCTTAGTAATTTGACAATGACATGCAAAATCAATAAACATTTAGGTCACTCATTAACCAATCATGTTTAGGCTGCTATAAGTTTAAAAGTAAGATCTAGTCAAATTGGATAAGGCATCAAATTAGACTAACCTAATTAGGCTCAGTCTACTAAAATGATGATTTGGACCATCTTGGACTACTCTTGGACTATGCTGGAACTCTAACATTAGCTTAATTTGGTTCCTTGTATTGTTCTAGCCTGAACTTATATGGGTTCACTTCTTGGCTCAATCCTAGGCTCAACTAGGTCTCATTCACCTTGCTCGAGCCTAAATCCCAATCAAGTTTAGTGTGACTCGATCTCCCTAGTTGGGTCAACCAAACCCGATCGAAATTAGATTTGATTTAAGTCACTTTTCAAACAAGAGGGTTCAACCTATTTGAGGTTGGCCCAACTTTGCATTCAGGAAACTAAAGCAGATATTTCTCATGACGTTATTTGTCCTTCAAAATCAGAACCCAATTTTAGCTCATCAATAACAAAGACTAGGTAATACATATCTAATGATCTATAGTAGTAATATAAATAAATCTGGATTTAACGGTTTCATAAAGGTCAAAAGGAAAGGAGGTTTGCTCATGGAAGGCTTTGCGATAGGTTTTATCACCACCATATACTTACTTGCTAGAGATTTATTTGGGTCACTAAAGGCCCTACTGGACGTCAAAAATTTATTAAGTATTTAAAATATTAAAAAAATCAAAGATATTTTAATCAAAAGTATTATGAAGATGATTTACGATATAAAATTAAATATAAGCCTAAGAATCAACTTATTATGATTGGACTTACAATAAAAGTATATAAATGAAGGAAGCAAACAAAGGAAAGGAAGAATATAAGTAAACCTAGATTTTATGGTTTCATAGAGGTCAAAGGGAAATAAGAGTCACTCACGGAGAGCTTTGCTATTGGTCTTATAGTTGCCACATGCTTTTGTGCTAGAGATAAGAGTTGTCGAAGGCCCTACTCAACCTTATTTGTTATCTATTTAGAAAATAAAAAAAATCATAAGTTTTCGATCAAAATATCAAAGAACTAAAAGTTTCAAATCAAAAGTATTATGAAGATTATTTATGATATAGAACAAACTATGAGCCCAAGTATCAGCTCATTAGGAATAGAGTTATAATAAAGATAGAGAAATGAAGGAAGCAAACAAATAAAAGGATGAAGAGGGCAAAAAAAAGTGTTTAGAAGATGAGGGCGGGGGAATGCTACTAAGGCTAGAAAGAAGAGATGATCCAATTAACATATTTCACCTTTATCACGTTTCATTTTGATACAAGTAATACACCAAAATGGAAAAAAAATTGTCTCAACCATTTGATTTTGGCACTAACATGCAAAACTAGTAAACATTTAGGCCTCTCATTAACCAATTGAGTCTAGGTTGCTTCAGGTTTAAGAGTAATAAAAAGCATTTTAAGTGTTAGAGTAAGTTGGATTGAATAAGGCTTGAATCAAAGTGGACCGAGCTAAATATGATTCGTCAGATTGAAACAATGATCTTCACTATCCTAAGCTGCTCCTAGACCACACCTAGACTTTGACTAAGTATGAATTGACTTTGTTGCTTGGTTGGGTCATGGGCTTATATGGGTTTACTGTTTGGCTCAAGCCTAGGCTCAACTAAGTCTAAGTTGCCTTGCTTGAGCTTGGATCCCAATCAAGTCGAGCCTAACCCAATCTCCTTAATTGGGTCGACCAAACCTAATCTATATTGTTCCTGATTCGGGCTCATCCTCAAACAAGAGGGTTGGGTCCATTTTGGGGCCAACTCGACTTTTCATTCAGGTCTGAGATTGAAATTCACCCAATCCTTAATGTGAATGATATAAGCATTTGACTTGAATTAAAAATCAATATTTCACATAAAATCATTTTTCTACTAAAATAACAGCCCACTTTTATCTTATCAATAATAGAGACTAAGCAATAATACTATAACAGATATCAAATGATCCATGGTAAGGATATAAGTATGCCTAGATTTGTTGATTTCATAGAGGTTAAATGGAAATTAGTTAGGGTTTCACAATTAGTCTTATAACTCAAACAAACTTTCATCAATAGAGATTAGGGTCGCTGAAGGCCCAACTTAACTTATAAAATTTGTTAACCATTTAAAATATCATAAAACTCAAAAGTTTTCCAATCAAAATATAAAAAAAACTTAAAACGTTCTAATCAAAAGTATTGTGAAAATGATTTATGATACAAAAAAAAATATAAGCCCAAGTATTAGCTCATTAGGAATGAATTTATCATAGATGTAGAAAAATAAAGGAAGTAAATGAAAAGAAAAGAAGAAGAGGGTAAATAAAGATGTTAAGAAGATTAGCTTAGGAGAATGCTACAAGGCTAGAATGAAGATATGATCCATCAACATGTTTCACATTTTTCATGTTTCACTTTTGCTAAGGAAAGATGTTGTTGACGTCAATGTCAGTACGATGTAGCCCTGATGTATATGCTAGCAATCGCCCGAGGGGGTTTCTTGTCGAGATTGGGAGGGGTTTCTTGAGTCGATCCCTTTGACGCTTAAGTTAGTCATTCTCTCTTTTTTTTCCTTTTTCTTTTTCCCCGGTTTAGGACTAAAGACATAGATTTATAATAACCTCTAGGGGAGAGGATGGTGATTTGTAACTATCCTGAATTGCCTTTTGATCTTCTTAGAATATTCCTACGAATATTCCATAGGGGAGTTGGCTCCTTATGATCTTTTGAGAATATTCCATAAGGGAGTTGTAATCGATATGAATTGGCTTATATCTTTCAAGAATATTCGTGAGGGATTTAGTGTATAATTGACCTAAACTACCTTTTTGATCTTTTAGGAATATTCCTACAAATATTCCGTAGGGTAGTTGGTTCATAACTAACTTGAATTATCTTATGGTCTTTTGAGAATATTCTTATGAATATTTCATAGGGGAGTCAATTCATAACCGACCTGAATTACCTTCTAGTCTTCTCGAAATATTCCCATGAATATTTTGTAGGGCATCCAATTTATAATCAACCTGAACTGTCTTATAATCTTTTAGGAATATTTCCATAAATATTTCATATGGGATCTAGTTTATAACTAACCTAAACAACCTTTTGGTCTTTTAGAAATATTCTCGCGAATATTCCACTAATGAGGTAGCTTGACAACTCGACATCTCAGTAATTGACCTAAGCTACCTTTTGAGCTTTGATCTTTATGGATAGGAGAACGTTGGCTTGATATGGCATTGAGGTGGCAAAATAGTAGCTAACTAATTTTATATTCTCTATCATTTGTCCCCCCTCAAAGGTATGCTTCGAAGCTTCTAGGGTTCAGAGCACGTCTTTTTGGCCTCTATGTGCTTTGAGTGTTCTTCACCTCATTCCTTTGTAGTAGATTTTATTAGGCATGGGTCGAGTTTTTGTACCTCATGCGCTTTGGGTACGTTTCTTAGTTTGGTTTTCTATTATAACTGATTTCTTCTTACATAAGTTAGGTTTATTTGACTCACGTGTCTTGGATGCCTTATTAGCTTGATTTTCCATCATAATGGATTTCTTCATATGCGGGTTAGGTGTGCCTAACTCACACATCTTAGGCACCTTTATGGCTTGAGGTTTTTTATCATAGTGGATTTCTTCTTATATGGGTCAGGTGTGCTCGAATCATGTGTCTTAGGCACCTTCTTGACTCACTTTTTCATCATAACATATTTCTTTTTACGCAGTCTAGTGTGCCCAACTCACACATCTTAGGCGTCTTTTGAGTATGATTTTTCGTCATTGCAGATTTCTTCTTACATAGGCTAGGTGTGCCCAAATCATGCACCTTGGGTGCCTTCTTGGTTCAATTTTTCATCGTAGTAGATTTCTTCTTACACAGGTCGGGCTTGCCTAACTCACATACCTTGGGTACCTTTTTGGCTCATGTTTCCGCGCATAGCAGATTTCTTCTTATGCAGGTTAGGTGTGCCTAAATCATGTGTCTTAAGTACCTTTATAGCTTGATTTTCTACTATAGTATATTTCTTCTTACGGGGGCCAAGCTTGCCCCAACATGTACCTTATTGAAATGATCCCGATGAGATGCTTTGTCTTAGTCATGGAAGGATACTTTATGGGGGAGTGGTAGACCACCTTGACTTGATTGGGGCTATGTAATCGTGGGCTATATTTTGTAGATGGCTCCTAGAGTATCTTTTTATATCCTCCTCAATTGACAGTTTAATAAATGAAGGGGAAAAAAGAGAAATAGAGTAAGAGGCAAGTGTCTTGAGAGAGACTCCTTGATTAGTGTTTTAATGTTAAAGGAGAGAAGAGTATTCCTCTATATCCTCCTTAGTTGGTGCCTCGACAATGAGGGAGATTTCCCTATATTCTCCCATGTCCTAGTAGTGGATGTTAGGATCATAAAGGCACTAAGAGGGAGTACCTTCGAAAAACTTTGGTTTGAAAACTTTCGTTCGATGAAACTCATATCAAAAATATGTTTACTTATAATAAGAGTAAAGGCAGTGAGCAACTAAATTAGTTAGTAATAAGAATGAAAAGCATAAAGAAAAATATAAATTAGATTTATAGTGGTTCGGTCAACCTGACCTACATCCATTGATTCCTCTTCTCTCGAGGCCATCAGTTTTTACTATCGATCTTCTTTTCAATGGATAAAGATTAAGTACCTTTGTTATAAGTCTTTCTCATTTTTATAGGCACAAGAGAGAACCTTTACACCTCTTTTACAAGATCTCACTCCTCCCTTAGAAAGACTTCTAAACCCAAGGAGGAAGAGACTCAATACTTTAAAAGAGTTTACATACTTAAAATCATAAAAATTTTTATGCATTCGCAAGCAAGCATGAAAGAGGTATTTATAGGCCCCAAATGGCTTCAGAAATAGAGTCAAAAATTTAAATCGTCGGGTTTTTGGGGTACTAGCGGTACCACCGCCTACATTAAGTGGTACCACCACTGAGCACTAGCGGTACCACCACTAAGCACTAGCGGTACCACCACTTGACATAGTCTAGAAGACTAAGTCCTGATAGTACCACCACCTAACACTATAGAGTACCACCATCGACCTTGGTGGTACCACAGTTGGATTTTTCGAAAAAGTATATTTCATACTTTCTAGCCCATAAGCAGTTCCATCGCTTGGTCTGGTAATGCCACTGTTGAATGTTAGATTTTGATGATGAAATCAATTGGTAAATTATTTGATCTAATCTATATATTGAGATAAGTGTGTAGGAATAACTATGATAGCAATAAGACATAAAGCAGATGTTGGGCAGGAGTCAAAGATCGGACGATACGTCGAAGATTCGGATGATATACAAGAAGTTCATCGAAAGCTTGCCGAAAGTTCGTTGGGAGCTCGCTGAGAGTTTATCGGGAGTTTGCTGAGAGTTAATCAGGAGTTTGCCGGAAGTTTGTTGAGAAGTTTATCGGATGTTCACCGAGAAATTTGTCGAAAGTTCATTGAGAGAACAATTGACATAGTATACAGAGATTGCTTGTTTAAATGTCTTAATTATCATAATTAGACCATAATTTGAGTTAGGATTGGGAGGTAATCTCACTAACTCGGTTAGGGGCTAATTGGGCCCTTAACAGGGCTGAATTTGGCCGGTTGAATAGCTTATTTAGCACTTGAAGTCACTACCGATGGTGGCACCACTTGGGACTCAATCGCCTAGGTGCTTTGGGCGGTGGTACCATTGGGAGTTAATACTGTCAGGCAGTGGTACCGTTAGAGCTCGATCTCCGAGCTCTATCAAGTATTTGTACCGCCCAAATTGAGCAGTGGTATCGCTCAATGTTTGTCTGCAGGTGGTAGTACCACCCAATAATGGCGGTGGTACCGCTAGTATCCCGAAATTTGGGGATGTGACATTTTTTTGCTCCAATTCTGAAGCCATTGGGGCCTATAAATATCCCACCATTTTCTACATGAAAGAGCATAAAAGTGTGAACAAAATATTGAAGTCTTGGGGGTGTGAAAGTATTATAAAAGTGCAAAGAGTCCTCCTCCCTTTCTAGTGTGTGATCATTCAAGAGTGGTGTAAGGCTTATAAGGGTTATCTCCTGAACTCGTGAAAAGAAAAAAACACTATAAAGAGGTGGTTAGTTATCACCTATTGAAGGAAGACTATTAGTGGATGCCAATGACCTTGACGGAGAAGGAATCAGAAGTGGATGTAGGTCACAATGACCGAACCACTATAAATTCTAGTGTGCGCATTTCCATTCTACTTTTCATTATTGCCATTACTTTCTAAGTTAATTGCTAGTTCATTTACAAAACTGATGATTTTTTTCGCTGTACTAATTCAACCCCCCTCCTCTTAGTGCCGCTTTTGATCCTAACAATTAGTATTAGAGCAAAGGTCACTCTCGGTTTGGTTTGAAACCTAAGAAAGATGATATTTATCAGTAACCAAGAGGGTCATTCAATTATATGCCTACCCATGTTCAATGGGATGGATTACACCTATTGAAAGACTAGAATGAAGATTTTTATAATTTCTATGAATTTTGAGTTATGGAACATTGTGGAAAATGACTTTCAAAAATCTTCTCTTCCAATGAATGATTGTAATGAGTTGGTGAAGAAGTCTTTCACTTTAATTGCCAAGGCTATGAATACCTTATTTCATGCTTTAGATAAAAACGAGTTTAATCGAGTGTCTATTTGTGAAACAGGTTTTGATATTTGGCACACAATTGAAATCACTCACGAAAGCACTAGTAGAGTAAAAGAGTCGAAGATAAATCTATTAGTTCATACTTATGAATTATTTTAGATGAAGTCAAGCGAAATAATTGTTCATATGTACACCCATTTTACGGATATCATCAATAGTTTAAAAGCTCTTGACAAATATTTTTTAAACTTTGAACTTGTTAATAAAATCTTGAGATCCCTTCCAAAGAGGTAGGACCCTAAAGTAATGATAATTCAAGAGGCCAAGGATTTGAATAACTTCCCTCTCGAAGAACTTATCAAGTCACTAATGACCTATGAGATGACTCACAATGCTTATAAAGAGCTTGAGAATAACCTTCCAAATAACAAGAAGGATATGACATTAAGAACTCATGAAGACCACTTGAAAGAAAGTGGTCATCACAACTTGCAAGTAGATGAAAATGATAGGGTATCCGCTTATCTCTTAGGGCATCAGATACCTATCACGAATAGTATAATTTACAACCTCATAGGAATTCCTGAGAAAATAAGAGGTTGTTACTTTAGAGGGCTATAAAATAAAGAATCAATTGGGATTACGTATTCTAAGGCATTAGGAACTATCTTTGGTAACCCAAATCTTTCCATTGTTAAAAAAAGTTGAACATTTGCTACCCTTAAGCACAAAGTTGCTACATCACATAGTGATCAGTATCCTACTTCCAAAACAACACCATCATGATGAAATTAGTCAAATGGAATTGGGAATAATGTATTGGATTATGAGAGGACACAATAACTATTTTGGATATCTGATAAAACAAAACATGATTGAACTATCAACAAAAGATATGATGCTTGATAGTTTAATCACTAGACTAATGTGTGCAAATAATATGGTTATTCCATCTAATGAAGAAACCTTAAAACTAGATCGATTCAATGTCATTAATGGAAACATATTAAGGGGATTAAGATGCATAGTAAAAAATAGAATCTAGACTAGATTACTTAGGAGGACTGAATTTTCTCCACCTGAACCAGAGCCAGAAAGTCATTCTCCTCCTACCAGTCCCCTTAAGGCAGCACCTTCAACAAAGCAAGCACCCTCCTTATCTATCGATCCAATAGTGACTCGATTGGATCAAATTTAACTACGTCAAGAGCAAATTGAACTATGTCAAGATCAAATCTTAACCAAGATGTAGCAAATTCGTCGGCAACTGAATACTTTGTTTAGACATTTTGATTTACCACCACTTGAATAGATTATGTATTTCCTTTTGCTGATAAAAGGGAGTAGAGAACTTAAAAGTACCATGATGAGTTATACTCCTTGATATACTATACTTTTACACTCTATGACGTTGGTTTAATGCTTGCATCACTCTAAGAATTATACTTGATAAATCTTTTGAATGCATAAATTTCTTGATACATTCTTCAAATTTCTCAATTTTCTTTTTAAATCAAGAACATTTTTTTTTCCTTCTCATGATATTTACAAAAGAAAAGATTTGACTTTTGGTATTTACAACTTAATATATTATTTATCATATGATGATTATTTACAAAGTTAGGGATGTTAAATTGTCTAAATCCATGAATTTGATGTATATCTTTTTCAGACTTTGTCGATTTTTTTTTAAGCTTTCATGAAATTATTTCATTTCGTAAATAAGGCTTTCATGAAATCCGGTATATCAATCTACTAGGTATCAAATTTATTTCATACAAGCTTAATGAATCTTGATACACTTAGTCCCTTCACTCAAAGAATTCATTGACAAATACATCTCTCAATAATTTCACTCTTGTGAATTTTTAATGAGAAACAGGTTTGATTTATGAAGTTTTATTCATGGAGTTCTTTGTATCCTTCATATGATACTCTTTTCCCATGAATTCTTCCTTTTCTCATGAAAGAAATTTTTTTTATAAATTTTTGGTATGTGATAACCACTTGCAAGAACAGGGATTTGATTTTGTATGGATATTTTGATCCTTTTCATGAATCCCTTCTCTTTGTTAAAAATTAAAGTATCATTTAATAAAACTCATTTATTATTTTGAATTTGAATTGGTTCAAATCCTTTCATGAAATTGGTTCTTAATGGATTCTTTCCTTACCCTTCTTCCTCTTATTCTTATTTTTATGACAAAGGAAGAAAGAAACTTACACATCTTAAGAAGAATCAAAAGCTTTTGCGCATCTGAAGTAAAAATATTAGCTTATCCAAAAAGTTATCATGCAAAGTTTTTGCTTACCTTCCTTTATGGCTTGGATAAATTGGTGTCAAACTTGCTTGAATTTTTTTTTTACCACACTTGTATTGTTGAATTGTTCTCCTTTTTTTGAAGACAAAAGGGGGAGAAATATGGTAAATTGATGACAAATTGGCATTATGAATGTTTTAGATAAATGCATAAAATGTATCTTATCGTAAATACTTGAAGGTCTTGAGAATGCTTGAAACATAATTGGAATCGTCAAATATATCACAACACATCACAAATACTTGAAACATATCAAAATATACTTCATTTATATCATAGATGTTAGGATCGGAGAGGCACTAAGAGGGGGGGTCAATTAGTGCAGCGGATTAAAACTTTGGTTTTAGAAAAACTTTCGTGCGATAAGAACGGAACTTGAAAAGCTTAATCTTGAAAACGTATTCTTAAATATGTGCAGCAAAAGTAATAAGGAACTTAAAGCATATAAGAAGGTTTGCAATAATGTAAATAGCAATAAGGAAATGCAAACCAAGAATCACGCCGATTTTAGAGTGGTTCGGTCAAATGACCTACTCCACTTGCGAGGCCCCTCTTCGATGAGGCTCCCACCTTCCACTAGCAAGTCTCTTGAAATGGAAGGGTAAATACCCCTCTTACAACTCTTTACAAGCGGTTCACTCTCTTACAGATTTTCGAGAAGAGATGAGGTGAACACTAGCAAATTGAAAAGAAGACAAGCTAACACTTTTCTAAAACCTTTCTCTCAAACTTTTGCTACCCAAAAAGTTGTTATCTCAGCTGAGATTTGAGGGGTATTTATAGGCCTCAAGAGGATTCAAATTTGGGCTCCAAAAATTTGAATTCTCTTATGTTCCCGATGCTGGCGGTGCCACCGCCTATCAGTGGCGGTGCCACCGCCTGCAACTGTCAAACGTTGACAGTGCTGGGCGATGCCACCGCCCAGCCCAAGCAGTGCTACCGCCCAGCTCTCGGGCACTGGGCGGTGCCACCGCCCAGCCCAGGCGGTGCCATCGCCTATAGTGTTTTCAGCCCGTCTACAGTGTTTTCAGCCTACTTTGTTTGGCTTCAATCTTGGCCCAAACTAATCCGAACTCGGGCCCAATTGGCCCCTACTTAGGTTATAGGATTAATACCTAATCCTAACCCTAATTAACATACTAACTATGAATTTAAAGACATTTTCTAAGCTATTACAAAGTTCATAAGTCAAGACTTCTTCCGGCGAGCTTCCGACGAACTTCCGACGGTCTTCCGATAAACTCTCGGAAACCATTCTGCGGACTCCCGACAAGCACCTAGACTTCACGATTTGATCTTGGCAAGTTCCAACGAGCTTCTTCGGCAAGCTCCGATCTTTCTCGGCGAGCTCCGCGAACTTCCAACGAACCTTCCGGCGAGCTTCCGAAAATCCCTTCGGCAAGCTCCCTACTCATTCTCGGCTAGTTCCGGCAGCATTCCCGACAAACCTTCGGACTTCTGTCGAACTCTTGAACTCCCAACGAATCCTTCGTGCTTGACTCCGCACTTTGTTTCGCTTTATGTCTTCATCGTTATCGTAGTTAAACCTGCACAGCAAGCCAAAACTCTACTCCGATCTAGACAGTTATTACAACGCGAATCGACATTACGTTGCCCGGCATGTCATTGGTTAGCGCTTCGTCCGATTCTTCAGCGCATCGTCCTCTCTTGCAGCTTGTTGCCCAATCGACGGTTGACCTCCGCAATCCCGATATCCTTGGTGCAATTCCGCTCTTGGCCCGCTGCCCGACGTCCGAAGCCTTCTGCCATCCAATATCCTAACGTGATCTCCTCCGGCGCAACGTCAATTCCTCTTGCGTTAACTGTCTAATCCTGATCGAGTAGACCTGCATCACTCAAAATGCAGTTAAACATCTAAACACAATCAATTAGTTTCATCATCAAAATCCGAGATTCAACAATCTCCCCCTTTTTGATGATGACAACTAATTGATGACTAACGGAGTTAACCTTAACTCCCCGGAGTTTAACCAAACTCCCCCTATCAATATGCCATTGATAGAACACTTGGATTATCCCAAATCCAAGTAACATTCATCATATGTTATGAAAAACATTTAAACCATCATGCAAATATATATAAAATATTCAATTCAATGCATGAAGTCATCAATATACTTCTCCCCCTATGTCATCAACAAAAAGGAGAAGTACCTACTCTTATGTGTTTAGAAATAAAAAGTTCCATACATTGCATGAAACACATAGTAACAAATTTTATCATCATGCAATCTAGCAATTAAAGATGTGTAAGTTTAGCATGTTTGCTTTTCTTGAGATAACAACTAATTGCTTCTCTTTAGACTACAAGCTAGCAATTTTCATGATATGCACGTTTCACAATATACAAGCTAGCAAAAATTTCAAACTAGCAAGAGATAATGTTTTACAAGCAAACAATTTGGCAAATGTTACATTTGCATCTTCTCTTTTGAGAAGTGCAAATTTTGCTTTCATCTTGAATTGTGCAAGCTAGTTAGTTTGCCTCTTTTCATTATGTCCATGCTAGAAATTCTTGCTCCCCTTTGTCATTGTCAAAAAGAAGAGAAGACCCTTATATCAATTTTCATATTATGACAAAGGTAAGTATTATTCTTATTTGTGCATCATTATATATTCAAATTAAAACATACACAATTTCAATAACCTTATTTTTCATGCACGATACCGAAAAATAAATCAATCATCATTGATAAGCATATCATACATGATACTCAAACATTAAAATTTTCAAGCATTTATCAACATGTTGATCATGATACTAAACATTCATCATTTAAAGCATTCATGATACACATCATATGTAATACATCACATAAAAAGCATAAGTGTTGCATGCATCATTTTAGCAACAATTCGTAGCATTTTATCATATGACAAGATATCAGTAAGTAAAATTACAATGCTAGTTCTTGATATCTTAATATGATGCAAACATGGCATATGGCAATCATAGCATTTCGATTATCAATTTACCATATATTCCGATGCAAGCTTCTTTTGATATCTCAACATAATTCAAATTTAAATATGACACTTATAGTATCAATTCATATATTTCTCCCCCTTTGTCATTACCGAAAAGAAGGGAGAAATCGATGGCCAAAAGATTTTAATCATTATACAAGCCAACTTACAAAATCATGTCATGATATCAAGAAAATTCAAGAAGGACATGATTCATTCAATAAATCCTTTTAATAGAGCAAAAGGATTATACAACCAAGGATCACGATTAAAATATATCAATATCATAGATCAAGTCATGATTCGTGATTCATCATAAAGCAAATTAATTTTCAATCATCTCAGAAGGCTTTTAAGGAATTTTTGAAACATAGGAGAATGATTAATTTAAGCATGCAATGTTTCAATTAAATTCAAGTCATGAATACCAATACTTTCATATTGTGAGTATCAATTCATGAATACCAAAAGATATTATTTGTGATTCCAATTTTACAAGATCAAGATTATGATTTAAATAAAACTTATTCAAATTAAATCGGTAACTTGAAACTCATAATCAAGTCATCAAAATCAATTTCGAGATTCACAAAATATCATGAAATCATTCATCTTGATCCGATGGGAAAAACATTTTCTTTTTAAGTGATTCTTTAACACATCATCAAAATCTCATTCATAATTCAAGTGATTTACAAGATATCATAAATGAATTTATCACTTGTATTTCATCAAAAATCGAGAACTTTAGAGATAGAAAATGATTGAAGCATTTAACAAGATTGAAGCATGATTCATATTTAAAATGTATCTAATGTCATAAATACGAATCAAGCATTTGTCAAATTTGAAATCATCCTCAAAATTACATTCAATAAATTTATATATGACAAGCATAGATTTATTGAAAAATCAATAACATAGAGGATTGTATTTCATTTTTATAAATTTCTATTCATGTGTTTTGCTTCTTATAAGCATGCCTTTGCTTTAAAAAGAAATGTCAACATTCAAGATAGAAAGGCAAATTTTGTCATAAAGATTTATTAAGTCGAATCGCATTAAGCATGTAGCATTTTCCAAAAGATTTGATTCAAAATATTCACATAATTCATGAAATGAGTTCATTAATTTCAATAGGATAGAGAATCCATTTTCATGTCATGCAATTGATTTCATATGAGCATATTTAAAATTTTCATGTAAAAACTATGCATCATGTTGAGAGCAAAATCATCGTTATGTTTTCTTCTATCTATTAATCACATTTGGTGTGTAAGCATTATCATAAAACATGTCATTATCATGATATTTAATTTGTAGCAAACAATGCATCTAGTTTTGAAACTAAAATCAACATGAATTTATCACGATCATACATATATATTTAATTTTTGTTTGTATTTCATTTTGGATTGAGTAAAAGAAAATGTTTATGAAAGTGTTGAGCATCATGTTTAGAACCGAAAGCATCATCACCATCAAGGCATCATTCCAAAACATAGGGTATCATCATTTTAAATTCTCATGCATAATATCAAAATACACAATTATAGATTAATCCTATTAAACATAATCATGCAAATTAATTTTTATGTCCAAACCATACATCAAAATTCAATACGAAAATCATAAACATTCATGGAATTTTGTATTATCACAAATTAAGCAATCATCATTCATAATTTTTAATTTTTCAAAAATACTAGAAAGAAAAGAAAAAAAAATCCTACTAACTAAGTTAAGCACTCATGTAATTTCAAAATAATTCAAGAGAGTTGAGTTACTTACCTTGTAGTCGAAGCTCGTCAAAGCCCAATTCGCCGTTTCACCTTTGGAAGTTTTTGATTCATCCTTGGTTGCCTTCCTCTTCTTTGGCTTCTTCCTCCGTTCAAGTTCATTGTTTATTTTAGATTTTTGTTTAATGAACTTATTAAGAGTTAATGTTCGAAGTTCAAGTTCATCATTATCCTCATCACTTGAGTCATCGCTCAAGTGGTATTCATTTGTCCGGAGTTCCAAATCCTTCCTGTTCTTTGGAAGGTGGTCCAACTGTTCATTGTGTTCATCATGTGCATTGCGCACCATTTCATATGTCATCAATGAGCCGATAAGTTCTTCAATTGAAAAAATATTTAAATCTTTTGTTTCTTGTATTACCGTTACTTTTGATTCCCAAACTTTAGAAAGTGATCGTAAAACTTTACTAACAAGTTCAAAATTCGAGAAACATTTGCCAAGAGCTTGTAAACCATTGACGACATCCATAAAACGGGTGTACATGTCAACAATGGTTTCGCTCGGCTTCATTTGAAAAAGCTCGAAATCATGCATTAAAATGTTAACTTTCGAGTCTTTGACTCTACTAGTTCCCTCGTGTGTGATTTCAAGTGTTCGCCAAATATCAAAAGCCGTTTTGCACGTAGAAATCCGATTGAACTCATTCTTGTCTAAAGCGCAAAATAAGGCATTCATAGCCTCTGCGTTTAAAGAAAAATACTTCTTCTCCAAATCCGACCATTCGTTCATCGGTTTAGAGGGAAGTTGAAAATCGTTTTCAACAATATTCCATAAATCCAAATTCATAGAAATCAAGAAAACTCTCATTCGAGTTTTCCAATAAGTGTAGTCCAATCCGTTAAACAACGGTGGACGAAAAACCGATAAGCCCTCTTGAAAGCCATGAAGAGCCATTTCTCTCGGGTGTAAATCCGAAATGAGAAATACCGGGCTCTGATACCAACTGTTAGGATCGGAGAGGCACTAAGAGGGGGGGGTGAATTAGTGCAGCGGATTAAAACTTTGGTTTTAGAAAAACTTTCGTACGATAAGAACGGAACTTGAAAAGCTTAATCTTGAAAACGTATTCTTAAATATGTGCAGCAAAAGTAATAAGGAACTTCAAGCATATAAGAAGGTTTGCAATAATATAAATAGCAATAATGAAATGCAAACCAAGAATCACGTCGATTTTAGAGTGGTTCGGTCATATGACCTACTCCACTTGCGAGGCCCCTCTTCGATGAGGCTCCCACCTTCCACTAGCAAGTCTCTTGAAATGGAAGGGTAAATACCCCTCTTACAACTCTTTACAAGCGGTTCACTCTCTTACAGATTTTCGAGAAGAGATGAGGTGAACACTAGCAAATTGAAAAGAAGACAAGCTAACACTTTTCTAAGACCTTTCTCTCAAACTTTTGCTACCCAAAAAGTTGTTATCTCAGCTGAGATTTGAGGGGTATTTATAGGCCTCAAGAGGATTCAAATTTGGGCTCCAAAAATTTGAATTCTCTTATGTTCCCGATGCTGGCGGTGCCACTGCTTGTCAGTGGCGGTGCCACCGCCTGCAACTGTCAAACGTTGACAGTGCTGGGCGGTGCCACCGCCCAGCCCAAGCAGTGCTACCGCCCAGCTCTCGGGCACTGGGCGGTGCCACCGCCTATAGTGTTTTCAGCCCGTCTACAATGTTTTCAGCCTACTTAGTTTGGCTTCAATCTTGGCCCAAACTAATCCGAACTCGGGCCCAATTGGCCCCTACTTAGGTTATAGGATTAATACCTAATCCTAACCCTAATTAACATACTAACTACGAATTTAAAGACATTTTCTAAGCTATTACAAAGTTCGTAAGTCAAGACTTCTTCTGGCGAGCTTCCGACGAACTTCCGACGGTCTTCCGATAAACTCTCGGAAACCATTCTGCGGACTCCCGGCAAGCTCCTAGACTTCACGATTTGATCTTGGCGAGTTCCAACGTGCTTCTTCGGCAAGCTCCGATCTTTCTCGGCGAGCTCCGCGAACTTCCAACGAACCTTCCGGCGAGCTTCCGAAAATCCCTTCGGCAAGCTCCCTACTCATTCTCGGCTAGTTCCGGCAGCATTCCCGACGAACCTTCGGACTTCCGTCGAACTCTTGAACTCCCAACGAATCCTTCGTGCTTGACTCCGCACTTTGTTTCGCTTTATGTCTTCATCGTTATCGTAGTTAATCCTGCACAGCAAGCCAAAACTCTACTCCGATCTAGACAGTTATTACAACGCGAATCGACATTACGTTGCCCGGCATGTCATTGGTTAGCGCTTCGTCCGATTCTTCAGTGCATCGTCCTCTCTTGCAGCTTGTTGCCCAATCGACGGTTGACCTCCGCAATCCCGATATCCTTGGTGCAATTCCGCTCTTGGCCCGCTGCCCGACGTCCGAAGCCTTCTGCCATCCAATATCCTAACGTGATCTCCTCCGGCGCAACGTCAATTCCTCTTGCGTTAACTGTCTAATCCTGATCGAGTAGACCTGCATCACTCAAAATGCAGTTAAACATCTAAACACAATCAATTAGTTTCATCATCAAAATCCGAGATTCAACAATAGATACTTAAAATGTTTTGTGAATCCTTGATTATTGTCTATCATTATGATGAGGTATCAAATTTATCATGCTATTTACAATTGATATCATACCTCGGAACGATGAATTATCATATTTTATCAAGAATTGTCATTTTGTTAAATTTTATATTCGAAATTCGTATCATACTTGAAAATGATGACTATCTATCATCATTGGACTTGAAAATGGATGTCATGCCTTTACATTATTTTTTATTTGATAAATACGTGGTATCATATTTTGAATTGGTAAATCATGATAAGTATCATGATTTGCACGATGCTAAGTGTAAATGAATATAACTTATCGGTTTGATGCTTTAATTTAAGAATGTCTTTCCTCAAGTATGGCAAATAGATATGGAGAGTTAAGGTTAACTCTATCATCAATTGATTGTCATCATAAAAAAGGGAGAGATTATTGAATCTCGAATTTTGATGATGAAATCAATTGGTAAATTGTTTGATCTAATCTCTAAGTTGATATAAGTTTGTAGGACTAACTATGATAGCAGTAAGGCATAAAGCATATGTTAAGCTGGAGTCAAAGATTAGACGATACGTCGAAGATTCGAATAATGTGCCAGAAGTTTGCCAGAAGCTTGCCAAGAGTTCGTCGGGAGCTCGTCGAGAGTTCGTCGGAAGTTCGCTGAGAGTTCGTAGGGAGTTCATCAGAAGTTCACCGATAGTTCGCTAGAAGTTCGTCGAGAAGTTCGCCAAAAATTCGCTGAGAGAACAATTGACATACCAGACATAGATTGCTTGTTTAAATATCTTAATTATCTTAATTAATCCCACTAACCCAATTATGGGCCAATTGGGCCTTTGACAGGGTTGAATTGGGCCGGTTAAACAGCTAATTCAGCACTTGAAGTCATGGTGGTGGCACCGCTAAGACCGACGGTGGCACTACCTAGGACTCAATCTCCCAAATGCTTTAGGTAGTAGTGTCACCTAGACTGGTCAACAGTTAATGCTATCAGGCGATGGTACCACCTTATCAAACAGTGGTATCGTCAAAGCTCGGTCTCCGACCTCTATCTGGCAGTCGTACCGCCTAAACTTAGTGGTGGCACTGCTTAGTATTAGTTTGCAAGCGATAGTACCACCCAATAATGGCGGTTGTACCGCCCAATAATGACGGTTGTACCACCATTACCTTGAAATATAGGGATATGATACTTTTTGGCTCCAATTTTGAATTCATTGGGGCCTATAAATACCCCACCCTTTTTTACATGAAAGGGCATGAAAATGTAAACAAAATATTGAAGTCTTGGAGTGTGAAATTATTGTAAAAGTGCAAAGAGTCCTCCTGCCCCCTTTCTAGTGTGTGTTTATTCAATAGAGGTGTGAGGCTTGTAATGGTTATCTCCTAAACCTGTGAAAAGGAGAAAACATTGTCAAGAGGTAGTTAGTCCACCTATTGAAGGAAGACTATTAGTGGACGTCGGTGACCTCAACGGAGGAGGAATCAGAAGTGGATGTAGGTCATAACGACCGAACCACTATAAATTCTAGTGTACTCAATTCCATTCTACTTTTAATTATTTTCATTACTTTCTAAGTTAATTGCTAATTCATTTACTCTAAAGTCAAGCAATTTCCAAAATTAATTTTTAACAAATGAATATTTTATAAAATCAATCATTTTTTCCACTACACAAATTCACGTCTGATTTTCAAAGATCAGATTATACGTCAAAGATTTGGACGATGTGCCGGAAGTTTGCCGGAAGCTTGCTAAGAGTTCATCGGGAGCTCGTCGAGAGTTCGTCAGGAGTTCGCTGAGAGTTCGTAGGGCGTTTGTCATAAGTTCACCGATAGTTTGCTAGAAGATCGTCAAGAAGTTCATAGGAAATTCACTAAGAGAACAATTGACATACCAAACAGATATTGCTTGCTTACATATCTTAATTATCTTAGTTAATCCCACTAACTCAATTAGAGACCAATTGAGCCCTTGACAGGGTTGAATTGGGCCAGTTAAAAAGCTCATTCGACACTTGAAGTCATGGCGGTGGCACCACCAGGACCGACGGTGGCACTACCTAAGACTCAATCTCCCAAGAGCTCTAGATAGTGGTGCCACCTAGACTGGTTGGCAATTAATGCTATCAGGCAATGGTACCACCCTATTAAACAGTGGTATCGCTAGAGCTCGATCTCCAAGCTCTATCAGGCAGTTGTATCGCCCAGACTGAGCGGTGGCACCCTTTAGTGTTAGTTTGCAAGCGATAGTACCGCTATTACCTTGAAATATAGGGATATGATACTTTTTGGCTCCAATTCTGAAGTCATTGGGGCCTATAAATATCCAACCCTTTTTTGCATTAAAGGGTATGAAAATGTAAACAAAATATTGAAGTCTTGGGGTGTGAAAGTGTTGTAAAAGTGCAAAGAGTCCTCCTGCCCCCTTTCTAGTGTGTGATTATTCAACAGAGGTGTGAGGCTTGTAATAATTATCTCCTAAACCTGTGAAAAGGAGAAAACATTGTAAAGAGGTAGTTAATCCTTCACCTATTGAAGGAAGACTATTAGTGGACGTCGGTGACCTCAACGGAGGAGGAATCAGAAGTGGATGTAGGTCATAACGACCGAACCACTATAAATTCTAGTGTACTCAAATCCATTCTACTTTTAATTATTGTCATTACTTTCTAAGTTAATTGCTAGTTCATTTACTCTAAAGTCAAGCACTTTCCAAAATTGATTTTTAACAAATGAATATTTTATAAAATCGATCATTTTTTCCACTACACAAATTCACGTCTGATTTTCAAAGATCAGATGATACGTCGAAGATTTGGACGATGTGCCAGAAGTTTGCCGGAAGCATACTAAGAGTTCATCAGGAGCTCGTCGAGAGTTTGTCAGGAGTTCGCTGAGAGTTCCTAGGGCGTTTGTCAGAAATTCACCAATAGTTTGCTAGAAGTTCGTCTGAAATTCACTAAGAGAACAATTGACATACCAAACAGATATTGCTTGCTTAAATATCTTAATTATCTTAGTTAATCCCATTAACTCAATTAGAGGCCAATCGAGCCCTTGACAGGGTTGAATTGGGCTAGTTAAAAAGCTCATTCAACACTTGAAGTCAAGGTGGTGGCACCACCAGGACCGACGGTGGCACTACCTAGGACTCAATCTCCCAGGTGCTCTAGATAGTGGTGCCACCTAGACTGGTCGGCAATTAATGTGATCAGGCAATGGTACCACCCTATTAAGCAGTGGTATCGCTAGAGCTCGGTCTCCAAGCTTTGTCAAGCAGTCGTATCGCCCAGACTGAGCGGTGGCACCCTTTAGTGTTAGTTTGCAAGCGATAGTATCGCCATTACCTTGAAATCTAGGGATATGATGTTTTTTTCACTAATTCTAAAGCCATTGGGGCCTATAAATACCCCACCACTTTTTGCATGAAAAGGCATGAAAGTGTGAACAAAATATTGAAGTCTTGGGGTGTGAAAGTGTTGTAAAAGTGTAAAGAGTCATCCTCCCCCCTTTCTAGTGTGTGATTATTCAAGAGAGGTGTAAGGCTTATAATGATTATCTCCTAAACCCGAGAAAAGGAGAAAGCATTGTAAAGAGGTGGCTAGTCTTTTACCTATTGAAGGAAGACTATTAGTGGACATCGGTGACTTCAATGGAGGAGGAATCAGAAGTGGATGTAGGTCATAACGACTGAACCACTATAAATTCTGGTGTACTCAATTTTATTCTACTTTTAATTACTGCCATTACTTTCTTAGTTAATTGCTAGTTCATTTACTCTAAAGTCAAGCACTTATTGAGATTAATTTTTAATGAACTAATATTTTATAAAATCGATCATTTTTTCCACTACACAAATTCACGTTTGATTTTCAAAGATAAGATGATACGTCAAAGATTTGGACGATGTGCCGGAAGTTTGCCGGAAGCTTGCTAAGAGTTCATCGGGAGCTTGTCGAGAGTTCATCAGGAGTTCGCTGAGAGTTTGTAGGGCGTTTGTCAGAAGTTCACCGATAGTTTGCTAGAAATTCGTCAAGAAGTTCGTCGGAAATTCACTGAGAGAACAATTAACATACCAAACATATATTTCTTATTTAAATATCTTAATTATCTTAGTTAATCCCACTAACTCAATTAGAGGCCAATTGGGCTCTTGACAGGGTTGAATTGGGCCGGTTAAAAAGCTCATTCAACACTTGAAGTCATGGCGGTGGCACCACCAGGACCGACGGTGGCACTACCTAGGACTCAATCTCCCAGGTGCTCTAGATAGTGGTGCCACCTAGACTGGTCGGCAATTAATGCTATCAAGCAATTGTACCACCCTATTAAGCGGTGGTATCGTCAGAGCTCGGTCTCCAAGCTCTGTCAGGCAGTCGTATCACTCAGACTGAGCGGTGGCACCATTTAGTGTTAGTTTGCAAGCGATAGTACCACCATTACCTTGAAATCTAGGGATATGATATTTTTTGGCTCTAATTCTAAAGCCATTGGGGCCTATAAATACCCCACCCTTTTTCACATGAAAGGGCATGAAAGTGTGAACAAAATATTGAAGTCTTGGGGTGTGAAAGTGTTGTAAAAGTGTAAAGAGTCCTCCTACCCCCTTTCTAGTGTGTGATTATTCAAGAGAGGTGTGAGGCTTATAATGATTATCTCCTAAACCCGTGAAAAGGAGAAAGCAATGTAAAGAGGTGGTTGGTCCTTCACCTATTGAAGGAAAACTATTAGTGGACATCGGTGACTTCAACGGAGGAGGAATCAGAAGTGGATGTAGGTCATAACGACCAAACCATTATAAATTCTGGTGTACTCAATTTCATTCTACTTTTAATTACTGCCATTACTTTCTAAGTTAATTGCTAGTTCATTTACTCTAAAGTCAAGCACTTATTGAGATTAATTTTTAACGAACTAATATTTTATAAAATTGATCATTTTTTCCACTACATAAATTCACGTCTGATTTTCAAAGATCAGATGATACGTCGAAGATTTGAACGATATGTCGGAAGTTTGTCGGAAGCTTGCTAAGAGTTCATCGGGAGCTCATTGAGAGTTCGTCAGGAGTTCACTGAGAGTTCGTAGGGCGTTTGTCAGAAGTTCACCGATAGTTTGCTAAAAGTTCGTCGGAAATTCACTGAGAGAACAATTGACATACCAAATAGATATTGCTTGTTTAAATATCTTAATTATCTGAGTTAATCCCACTAACTCAATTAGAGGCCAATTTGGCCCTTGACAAGGTTGAATTGGGCCGGTTAAAAAGCTCATTCAACACTTGAAGTCATGGCGGTGGCACCACCAGGACCGACGGTGGCACTACCTAGGACTCAATCTCCCAGGTGCTCTAGATAGTGGTGCCACCTAGACTGGTCGACAATTAATGCTATCAGGCAATGGTACCACCCTATTAAGCAGTGGTATCGCCAGAGCTCGGTCTCCAAGCTTTGTCTGGCAGTCGTATCGCCCAGACTAAGCGGTGGCGCCCTTTAGTGTTAGTTTGCAAGCGATAGTACCGCCAATACCTTGAAATCTAGGGATATGATATTTTTTGGCTCTAATTCTAAAGCCATTGGGGCCTATAAATACCCCACCCTTTTTTGCATGAAAGGGCATGAAAGTGTGAACAAAATATTGAAGTCTTGGGGTGTGAAAGTGTTGTAAAAGTGTAAAGAGTCCTCCTCCCCCCTTTCTAGTGTGTGATTATTCAAGGGAGGTGTGAGGCTTATAATAATTATCTCCTAAACCCGTGAAAAGGAGAAAGCACTATAAAGAGGTGGTTGGTCCTTCACCTATTGAAGGAAGACTATTAGTGGACATCGGTGACTTCAACGGAGGAGGAATCTGAAGTGGATGTAGGTCATAACGACCGAACCACTATAAATTCTACTTTTAATTACTGCCATTACTTTATAAGTTAATTGCTAGTTCATTTACTCTAAAGTCAAGCACTTATTGAGATTAATTTTTAACGAACTAATATTTTATAAAATCGATCATTTTTTCCACGGCACTAATTCATGTCTGATTTTCAAAGATCAGACGATACGTTGAAGATTCGGACGATCTGCCGGAAGTTTGTCGGAAGCTTGCCGAGAGTTCATCGGGAGCTCGTCGAGAGTTCATCGGGAGTTCGCTGAGAGTTCGTAGGGAGTTCGTCGGAAGTTCACCGATAGTTTACCGGAAGTTCGTCGAGAAGTTTGTCAAAAATTTACTAAGAGAACAATTGACATACCAGATAGAGATTGCATGTTTAAATATCTTAATTATCTTAGTTAATCCCACTAACTCAATTAAGGGCCAATTGGGCCCTTGATAGGGTTGAATTGGGCCGGTTAAATTGCTCGTTCAGTACCTAAAGTCATGGCGGTGGCACCACTAGGACCGATGGTGGCACTACCTAGGACTCAATCTCCCAAGTGCTCTAGGTAGTGATGCCACCTAGACTGGTCAGCAATTAATGCTATCAGACAATGGTACCACCTTATCAAGCAGTGGTATCGCCAGAGCTCAGTCTCCAAGCTCTATCAGGCAGTCATACCGCCCAAACTGAGCGGTGGCACCGCTTAGTGTTTGTTTGCAAGAGATAGTACTGCCATTACCTTGAAATCTAGGGATATGATATTTTTTTGCTCTAATTCTGAAGCCATTGGGGCTTATAAATACCCCACCCTTTTTTGCATGAAAGGGCATGAAATTGTGAACAAAATATGAAGTCTTGGGGTGTAAAAGTGTTGTAAAAGTGTAAAGAGTCCTCCTTCCCCCTTTCTAGTGTGTGATTATTCAAGAGAGGTGTGAGGCTTATAATGATTATCTCCTAAACTCGTGAAAATGAGAAAGTATTGTAAAGAGGTGGTTGGTTCTTCACCTATTGAAGGAAGACTATTAATGGATGTCGGTGACTTCAACAAAGGAGGAATCAGAATTAGATGTAGGTCATAACGATCGAACCACTATAAATTCTGGTGTACTCATTTCTATTCTTCTTTTAATTATTACCATTACTTTCTAAGTTAATTGCTAGTTCATTTACTCTAAAGTCAATTACTTTTCGAGATTAATTTTCAATAAACGAATATTTTATAAAATCGATAATTTTTTTCTACTATACTAATTCACGCCCCCTACCCACCCGCCCCCCTCCTCTCTTAGTGTTGCTCTTGATCCTAACAGCCATCACTTGGCCTACCTCAAGTCATTGAATTATCTTTCCAATAGGCTAAATTCAACCCTAATCCAAGCCCAATGGGCCCTTAATTTAGTTCACATCATTACACCCAAAACCAACTTAATTGAACTCTAAACTACTTCAATAAAGATATGATCATTATAATCATGAAGCCTACATTGTCTAACAAATTTTACAAAATAATAAACAATTTAGATAAGAACTTTTATCTTAATCTACTTGTTGGAAAACCTGGGCAGAGCATTACATATGCAGTGGATGAATAAAAAATAAAATTCCTAGATTTCTAAAAAAAAAGGTGTTCATCGTCACGTGAAAGATTGGTTTGTAAAAAGCTACAAAACTAAAAAGCTACACATATAATAATATTGTATTACCTAGGGATATCGTGTTGGGAAATCATAGGGGGCGACATCATATGCGTAGCGGAAGAACAAGAAAACAAAAATCCCCTTTTCCCAAAAAGATGTTCGTCGTCGTGCGAAGATTGGTGCGCAAAATCCGCAAAACACAAAACTGCGTATAGAGATTGTGTTACCTAGGGAGATCGTATATCCCTGTTTCCTTGCAGATCCTTAGGAGAGGGTGAAGGAGGTCAAGCGTCCTCCTCTCTAGCGGTGATCCACACAGCAAGGTTGCGACGACGCTCCTCAAAACTCCAGGCCTACTCTGAGGTGGAGAGGGAGAGGAGAATAGGAAGGGCAAGCAAAGACTCTAGCCTATGAGGCTGTGAATCCCTCCTATTTATAGAGATCCCGTGTCAAAACCCTAATGGGTCCTTTCCCTAGTGGGTATTGGATCTGCATCCAATAAGACAAGGGCTCCGTCGGATATCTCATATCCGAACCTCTACTCATCGCAATGCCTACCATATGTGTGTGACCCTCTAGGCCCAATATCGAGCTGGCCGTGAGTCATACCTGTCAGAACTCCTTCTAACTCAGTGAATTATTATCTCTGTAATAATTCACTCGACTCATCGACTACGGAAGTACTAGGCCACTACGCCGTAGTCCCCAGACGATACAGGGGAATCCAATCCATTGGACCTGTCTGTCCTCAGTTACCATGTACCTATAGTCCCTCATCCATCTAATATCCCAGAGACCGTATATTGAGCATGGTGCTGTCAGACCCATACGGTTTCTACTCGAGTCTCGCTCTAATCGGATTCTCCCGGAGAACTCTTTCTCTCTCAACCCGAATGACCCTGGCCAGGGATTTGTCTGAGCAAGAACACATAGGATATTCCTCTCATGACGCCGAGAGTGGATGATCCTCTATTGACACTCAATAGCCCTCGTAAGGTCGACTACCACTCCCAATGACCAGCTGTACTAGATCTGGGAATAGCCAAACCTATAAGTCTGGTATCAAAGAGTGGAGCACTCATACAGGACATCCTTGGTGTCTCAAGTCTAAGAACCAGATACACCACTAGGACTACGGAATCGTTGTCTGACAATAAGGCATCATCAACCATCCAGCATTCCGTAAGCGGATCAATCAGTGAACTCATTCTCCAATGAGCACCTGTACTGTATCCCTAGTGTCCCTACACGAGCAGCTATGAGACCAGCTGCATCCATCATATGGACGGGTATACAGCACACCAGTCTATCCGGTTATCACGATGTCCCTCTCGAGTAACCTATGACCGGGATTATTTAGGATATGTGTTTAAAGGTGAATCGGTCTCATTATCGTGATCTCATCACGATCCGATTCCCATTGCACAAATCCAAGGACATCACAATATATATGCATTTATGCAATAGTTATAAAGTGATATACGCCAAAATATAATAAGCAAAAAGATTCTGTATCAAGTCACACGTGCCATCACTCACGTGATTGGCTTGCTGGGCACTTATGACTAGCAATCTCCCACTTGACCTAAAGCCAATCACCTATGTGTCTGATCCCCATCAGACCCCTGTGACACTCAAAGATAATCTGAGACAACGGCTTTGTCAGTGGATCTGCAATGTTATCTTCGGATGGAACTCTTTCCACTGCTACATCTCCTCGGGTTACGATCTCTCTTATAAGCTGGAACCTACTCAGAACACTTCTGATGAGACCTGGGTTCGCTTATTTGAGTAATCACCCCATAGTTGTCGCAATATAGGGAAGTCGACTTGTCGCTATCTGTATCGACTCCCAAATCTGTGATGAACTTCTTCACCCAGACTCCCTCCTTTGCTGCATCTAATGAGGCAATGTACTCCGCCTCTGTGGTCGAGTCAGCAGTGGTATCTTGCTTGGAACTCTTCCAGCACACTGCTCCTCCATTCAAGGTGTACACATACCCTGAATTCGACTTGCTATCATCGACATCAGACTGAAAACTTGAGTCAGTGTAGCCTTCAACCTTAAGGCTATTACCTCCATATACTAGTAAAAGATCCTTAGTCCTTCTCAAGTACTTAAGGATACACTTTACTGCTTTCCAGTGCTCCAAGCCTGGATCCGCCTGATACCTGCTCGTGACACTCAGAGCATGCGCTATATCAGGCCTAGTACATAGCATGGCATACATGATAGACCCTATTGCTGAGGCATAAGGTATCATATCCATGTTCGCCCTTTCTTCTGGAGTCTTTGGGGACATACTCGTAGAAAGCGATATCCCATGTCTCATCGGTATGAGACCTCTTTTGGAATTTTCCATGCCAAACCTTTTGACAATAGTTTCTATGTACCTGGACTGGGACAAGCCAAGCATCCTTTTGGATCTATCTCTATAGATTCTAATCCCCAAGATATAAGATGCTTCCCCTAAGTCCTTTATGGAGAAGTGTCTAGATAACCAAGCCTTTACTGTGGATAGCATTCCTATGTCATTCCCAATGATGAGGATGTCATCCACATATAACACCAAAAAGCTAATAGCGCTCCCACTTACCTTTCTGTATACACAAGGCTCATCTTCGTTCTTAACGAAGTCATAAGATCTGATTGCCTCATCAAATCTTATGTTCCAACTTCGGGAAGCTTGCTTTAGTCCATAAATGGATCTAAGCAACCTACACACCTTATCTGGGCAGTTCTTGGATACGAATCCCTCAGGTTGCATCATATACACCTCCTCCTCCAGGTTCCCGTTGAGGAATGCGGTTTTCACATCCATCTGCCAGATCTCATAATCATAGTGTGCTGCAATAGCCAATAGAATTCTGATGGATTTTAGCATTGCTATGGGTGAGAAAGTTTCGTCGTAGTCAACACCTTGCCTTTGACGATACCCCTTAGCCACTAGCCTTGCTTTATAGGTCTCTACCTTTCCATCTACTCCGATCTTTTTCTCAAAGATCCATTTGCAACCGATGGGTACAATACCTTCGGGTGCATCAACTAGGTTCCAAACCTTATTGGAGTACATAGAATCCATCTCAGAATTCATGGCTTCTTTCCACTTCCCGGAGTCTATACTCATAATAGCCTCCTCGTAGGTCTGAGGATCAATATCCTCTACATCCTCTGCTCTAATATGTCCCACATATCTCTCAGGAGGATGGGATACTCTATCAGACCTGCGTAAAGTTGAAACTTGTGTATTAGATACCTGAACAGACTCGGGCTGTAGAGTGGTGCTTGAGCTTGGTTCTCCAACCTCGCTCAATTCTATCATTCTCCCACTGTCTCCGTCAAGAATGTGTTCCTTCTCAAGGAACACTGCTCTCTTAGCTACAAAGACCTTTTGGTCCTCGAGATGATAGAAGTAATACCCACAAGTTTCCTTGGGGTATCCCACAAATTTACATCGCCCTGTCCTTGATTCTAACTTATCGGGGTTGTGTCTTTTAACATGGGCAGAGCAGCCCCAAATCTTAACTACTTTAAGATCAGGCTTCTTCCCTTTCCATATCTCATATGGTGTAGACACCACCGACTTAGTTAGAACTCTGTTCAGAAGGTAAGCTGCGGTTTCTAGGGCATATCCCCAGAATGAGATGGGTAGGTCAGCGAAACTCATCATGGACCGTATCATATCTAATAATGTACGATTTCTCCTTTCAGAGACACCATTGAGCTGAGGTGTGTAACGAGGTGTCCATTGGGATAATATCCCATGGTCCTTGAGGAACTGAGTAAACTCTGTACTTAAGTACTCACCTCCTCGATCTGATCGAAGAGTTTTGATACTCTTTCCAGTCTGGTTCTCCACCTCATTCTTATACTCTCTGAATTTCTCAAAGGCCTCGGACTTGTACTTCATTAAGTACACATATCCATACCTTGAGAAATCATCAGTAAATGTAATGAAGTAGGAGTAACCTCCAATGGCATGAGTTGACATGGGTCCACATACATCACTATGTATGAGTTCCAACAACTCAGTGGCTCTCTCTCCAATTCCACTAAATGGAGAGTTGGTCAGTTTTCCACGAATGCAAGGCTCACAAGTTACATATGACACATAGTCGAATGGATCTAGATATCCATTATTTAGCAACTTTTGAATCATTCTTTCATGGATGTGACCTAGCCTACAATGCCATAGGTATGCACTGTTCACCTCATCTCGTTTCCTCTTAGACACTTACATTCATGATATGTGGAGTAGTGTCTTGCATAAACAAACCTTTATGCAATATTCCTCTCGTCAATCTCCCCTCGGCTTTGCTAGAATTTATAATAAATTGTAGATGTAATAAGCAATACTGGTATCCAATACCAATGCACTATCACAAAAATCTGCCAATTGGAGATTGATCATGAATGTACCTGAAGCTTCACCAAGCTTCTGTTTCGCCCTTTCTGCAAGGTACTCTTTGCAGTTTCTCTTCCAGTGCCCATCTTTACCACAGTGGAAGCACTGGTCTTTGTCCTTTATTGGGTCTTTCTTAGCAACCTTTGCTTTACCTTGTTTGCCCTTGCCCTTTCCCTTCTTAAGGGACCTTTCTGCTTTCCTTTTCTTTCTGGTCTCACCAGTGTAGAGAACTGGCTTCTCTTTCTTAATAGTACTCTCTGCCTCCCTCAACATATTGAGGAGCTCTGGGAGAGTCACCTCAAGCTTGTTCATATTAAAATTCATTATGAACTGTGAAAAGGAATCTGGTAGGGACTGAAGCACAATGTCCACACACAAGTTATCCTCTAGGACCATTCCTAGACCTGTGAGTTTCTCTATCCACTCAATCATCTTTAGGACATGGTTCTGAACCGGTGTCCCCTCAGTCATCCTAGCGCGGAAAAGGCTCTTGGATATCTCATATCGTTGAGTCCTTCCCTGTTCCTCAAACAATTTACGGACATGTAGGAGAATGGATCTGGCATCCATCTTTTCATGTTGTCTCTGTAACTCTGGAGTCATAGAGCCCAACATATAGCACTGAGCAAGAGTGGAGTCATCAATGTACTTCACGTAGCGAGCGATCTCATCCTCGCTTGCCCCTTCTTCGGGCGTAGGCATCACTGTATCAAGGACGTACACGATTTTCTCCGCTGTGAGAACAATTCTCAAGTTACGAAGCCAATCCGTATAATTTGGACCAGTGAGGCGGTTGACATCAAGTATGCCACGTAAGGGATTTGAAAGCGACATTTTCTGAAAATAAAGATGTAGCAAAAATGAATAACATGCAGATTTTGCAAGAAATAAACTATCAAGATATGGACTTCTATCTTAATATGCTCCCACTATTTTACTAACGAGTCACGCGACACCCTCAGCACGTGAAACGGAAGTCTCCGGCAGACTTCTAGTGGGGATCAGGATCCAATCAGCGTCTTAGTGTAACCTCGAGGGACTCGACCAATCACACTAAGCCTAAAAGGTAGACAACTCTTGCCGATCACAACTCCTTGTGATTCCCGTCCTGTTCGGCCTCCGAATCACCATGGCCTCGAGGGACTCGACCAACCATGATGCTCGGTTAAGTCAACACCTTCGTTACAAGATGAGTCTGATTTGATGATATACCCTCGAGGGACTCGACCAAGCATAGCATGCCCTCAGGTCACCGGTGACATCTCTATGTCGTAAGCAAGATAGCGAATCGCGATATAGGTGAGTCTCGAGGGACTCGACCAACTCAACCTACACCGGGATTCGGTTCCTACTCATAACGATGGAAGGCCACGTGGGTCAATCTAATTGCCTCACGTTTACCGACTTAATATTATCGAGAGATGTTTCTATGATTTGGTCTCCTAATATGACATGTCACACATATGCATATTTAATATATATCTACATCGCATGCAAATATATATACATATCTAGTATGTGTATAAGCAATCACACCAGATGATCATGGACCACAACCTAATATGATTAGGCCCGAGCCAGTAGGCCTAATCACTCACATCAAGATCTATGTGTGCAACGGTGCATCTCCATGCCTTGTGATCGTCCATCTCGTCCTCGTCGGTTCCGTCGACATCTGGATGCATCTCCATGCATCACGATCGTCCGTCTCGTGGGTCCCGCAATGGCATCCACGCTCCCGCTGCGCCTCCTCATGTGATTACAACTTAATCATAGGCACGCAGGCCCGACAATAAACGAGAAATATAATGGAGGTTCACAGACCTCAATAATAATAATCACAAGTACACACATCACACGGTCCATGATCATCCGTCCACTCATCATACATCACATGTATAAATAATCATCATCATGTAGGACTACTAGATAATAATAAAAATAATAATCAACTAAACCTTTTAATTAATTAATATTTTCTGAAATCAGGGATATATAGGGAATTTCTCAATTCCTAAGGGTATTTTCGTAATTTGGACAAAAGACAGAAACTGGAATTTCTCAAATTCCGAGGGGTAAAACTGTCTTTTGCCCAGAAAACCCTAATTTCCTACTGCCCTTTGCTGCTGCCGTTGCCGCCGCCACCCTGCTGGCGGCGGCCTGTGCGGCGAGGGGCGGGGCGCTGCCCTCGCCTGCGGGTGGCACGCCCGCTGGCAGCGCTGCCGCTGCAGGTGGGCGCCCCCGCGGGCGTCGCCGCCTCCGCGGGCAGTTCTGCCGGCGAGGCAGCGCCCGCAGGCGGTGCTGCCTCGCTGGCGGCCGCCCCTGCGGGGTTTTTGCCCGTGGGAGCAGCGGCCACAGGCGCCTCTGCCCTGCGGTGCCTCAGCCCGCGCTGCTGCCCCGCGGCGCCTCTGCCCGCGGCGCTGCCCTGCGGTGCCTCAGCCCGTGCTGCCAGCCCCGCCGGCCGCAAGCCTGCTGCAAGCAGGCCGCCAGCCGGCTGCTGCAGGCACAGCGCTTGCGCATGCGCCGGCGCTGTGCTGCCTGGCTGCGGCTGCGGATGCCGCTGCAGGTGGCTGCAGGCATGCAGATCGAGGGCAGCAACTGTTGCTGCCCTTCCTCGCTTTTGCGTCAACGATTTTGACGTCAAAATTCTTCCTAAACACAATACACGCAGTTCAAAACCAATCATTCGCACGAACAACCTGGCTCTGATACCACTGTTGGGAAATCATAGGGGGCGACATCATATGCGCAGCGGAAGAACAAGAAAACAAAAATCCCCTTTTCCCAAAAAGATGTTCGTCGTCGTGCGAAGATTGGTGCGCAAAATCCGCAAAACACAAAACTGCGTATAGAGATTGTGTTACCTAGGGAGATCGTATATCCCTGTTTCCTTGCAGATCCTTAGGAGAGGGTGAAGGAGGTCAAGCGTCCTCCTCTCTAGCGGTGATCCACACAGCAGGGTTGCGACGACGCTCCTCAAAACTCCAGGCCTACTCTGAGGTGGAGAGGGAGAGGAGAATAGGAAGGGCAAGCAAAGACTCTAGCCTATGAGGCTGTGAATCCCTCCTATTTATAGAGATCCCGTGTCAAAACCCTAATGGGTCCTTTCCCTAGTGGGTATTGGATCTGCATCCAATAAGACAAGGGCTCCGTCGGATATCTCATATCCGAACCTCTACTCATCGCAATGCCTACCATATGTGTGTGACCCTCTAGGCCCAATATCGAGCTGGCCGTGAGTCATACCTGTCAGAACTCCTTCTAACTCAGTGAATTATTATCTCTGTAATAATTCACTCGACTCATCGACTACGGAAGTACTAGGCCACTACGCCGTAGTCCCCAGACGATACAGGGGAATCCAATCCATTGGACCTGTCTGTCCTCAGTTACCATGTACCTATAGTCCCTCATCCATCTAATATCCCAGAGACCGTATATTGAGCATGGTGCTGTCAGACCCATACGGTTTCTACTCGAGTCTCGCTCTAATCGGATTCTCCCGGAGAACTCTTTCTCTCTCAACCCGAATGACCCTGGCCAGGGATTTGTCTGAGCAAGAACACATAGGATATTCCTCTCATGACGCCGAGAGTGGATGATCCTCTATTGACACTCAATAGCCCTCGTAAGGTCGACTACCACTCCCAATGACCAGCTGTACTAGATCTGGGAACAGCCAAACCTATAAGTCTGGTATCAAAGAGTGGAGCACTCATACAGGACATCCTTGGTGTCTCAAGTCTAAGAACCAGATACACCACTAGGACTACGGAATCGTTGTCTGACAATAAGGCATCATCAACCATCCAGCATTCCGTAAGCGGATCAATCAGTGAACTCATTCTCCAATGAGCACCTGTACTGTATCCCTAGTGTCCCTACACGAGCAGCTATGAGACCAGCTGCATCCATCATATGGACGGGTATACAGCACACCAGTCTATCCGGTTATCACGATGTCCCTCTCGAGTAACCTATGACCGGGATTATTTAGGATATGTGTTTAAAGGTGAATCGGTCTCATTATCGTGATCTCATCACGATCCGATTCCCATTGCACAAATCCAAGGACATCACAATATATATGCATTTATGCAATAGTTATAAAGTGATATACGCCAAAATATAATAAGCAAAAAGATTCTGTATCAAGTCACACGTGCCATCACTCACGTGATTGGCTTGCTGGGCACTTATGACTAGCATATCGTATATCCTTGAATTCTTATAGATCTACGGGAGAGGATGAAGTATGCTGAGTAAGGATGAGAGGGGTATTTATAGGCCCCAAATGGATTCAAACTTGGAGCCTAAAAGTGTCTCATTCTTGATTTTCAGGGTACTGACGGTACCACTATTAGGATCAAGAGCACTAAGAGGGGGGGGGGTGAATTAGTACAGCGGAAAACGTTCGATGATTTAAAACGATGTTTGTACGATAAAAGCGATTTCGGTATGAAAGCCGATTCAGAAATTGCTTTAACTTAGATTAGGCAAAGTATAGTTAAAATAAAGCTATGGAGGCAGTTTGCAGTTAAGATAGAGAACAGAAAGTAAATGCAAACCAAGATTTAGAGTGGTTCGGTCAATCTTGACCTACATCCACTTTTGGCTTCCTCCTCCGATGAGATCACCGACGTCCACTATGTTAGGATCGGAGCGGCCCTAGGGGGGGGGGGGGGGGGGTGAATTAGTGCAATAGTAAACTAATGTTGGTTTCAAAACTTTCATATGATAAAAACCAATATTGATGAAAACCAATTTTGGAAGCTTGATAACTTAGAAGCGTATGGAAGCATAGTGACTAAGTAAAGAAGTTTGCAGTATGTAAATGGCAAGAGTAGGATGCAAACCAAATAACATAGTAGTTTTAAAGTGGTTCGGTCAAAATGACCTACATCCACTTGCGAAGCCTTCTTCGAAGAGGCTCCCAACTTTCACTAGCAAATCTCTTTATAGGGGAAGAACTAATACCCCTCTTACAACCTTTACAAGTAGTTCACACTCTTACAATTCTTTTCAACAAGATGGGAGGAGGTGAACACTCAAGCAATTTGAAAAATAAAAACTTGCTAAAGATTTTGCTAAGACTTTTAGCTCACTCTCTTGCTTCTCAAAGGTTGTAATCTCAGCTGAGAATTGAGGGGTATTTATAGGCCCCAAGAGGATTCAAATTTGGGCTCCAAATTTTGAATTCTCTTGGGTTTTTGAGGCTGGCGGTGCCACTACCCAGTCCGGTAGTTCCACCGCCTGTCCTTACAGATTTCTAGTTGGGCTTCATGTCTGACCCAAACCAGGTCACTTTTGGACCCAGTTAGCCCCTACTTGGGTTATAGAATTAACACCTAATCTTAACCCTAATTATTATGCTAACTATGAATTTAAAGACATTTCCTAAGCTATTACAAAGTCCGCAAGTCAAGACTTCTTCTAGCAAGCTTTTGGCGAACTTTCGACGGTCTTCCGATAAACTCTCAGAAACTATTTTGCGGACTCCCAGCAAGCTTCTAGACTTCACGATTTGATCTTGGCGAGTTTCAATGAGCTTCTTCGGCAAGCTCCGATCTTTCTCGGTGAGCTCCACAAACTTCCAACGAACCTTCCGGCGAGCTTCCGAAAAACCCTTTGACAAGCTCTCTGCTCATTCTCGGCTAGTTCCGACAGCATTCCCGACGAACCTTCGGACTTCCGTCGAACTCTCAAACTCCCAACGAATCCTTCGCGCTTGACTCTGACACTTTGTTTTGTTTTGTGTCTTTGTCGTTATCGTAATTATTCCTGCACACACAAACTAAAACTCTACTCCGATCTAGACAATTATTACAACGCGAATTGACATTTTGTTGCCCGACACATCATTGGTTGGTGCTTCGTCTGATTTTTCAACGCATCGTCCTCTCTTATGGCTTATTGCCCAATCGACAATTGACCTCCGCAACCCTGATATCCTTAGTGCAATTCCACTCTCCTTGGCCCGATGCCCGATGTTTGAAGCCTTCTGCCATCCAATATCCTCCGGCGTAACGTTAATTTCTCCTGCGTCAACTGTCTAATCCTGATCGAGTAGACCTACATCACTCAAAATATAATTAAACATCTAAACACAATCAATTAGTTTCATTATCAAAATCTGAGATTCAACAATCTCCCCCTTTTTGATGATGACAACTAATTGATGACTAACGGAGTTAACCTTAACTCCCCGGAGTTTAACCAAACTCCCCCTATCAATATGCCATTGATAGAACGCTTAGATTATCCCAAATCTAAGTAACATTTATCATATGTTATGAAAAATATTTAAACCATCATGCAAATATATATAAAATATTCAATTCAATGCATGAAGTCATCAATATACTTCTCCCCCTATGTCATCAACAAAAAGGAGAAGTAGCTCTAGCTATTTTAAAAGATATGCAAGTTTTTACAACATAAAGCTAGATTTTTATCACAACATATAAGCACAAAAGCATAGCAAGATTTTTAATTTCAATCATGGCAATTCAACGCTTGAATTTTTGTGCAAGATTGCACTTTGCTTTTCTTTGCAAGTAACAATATTTATGATATTTGATATAGAAAATTTCTTCATTACAATTATCGAGCTAGCAATAACTTTCTCCCCTTTTGTCAATGTCAAAAAGAAGGAGAGGAACCAATGATTTAGACTTTTACATCAACTTTGCATCAATCAATATTTCAATCATCACATGATGCATACAAGATAATAATGCAAAGAAATCATTTTATGAAGGATACCAATGTGAAAATTCACCAAGGATCACATGAAACAATCGCAAATCATGATATCATTATGCGATACATCATGAGATGATAATTTATCATATCAATGAAAGATATCAATTGTTAAACATGATATGATAATAGTCTCAAAAAATTTAATTTATGATACATGTGATACATTGCGATACACTAAAAAATTTATTGCGATGCTTTTAAGGATATCAATATATTTTTGATACAAAGCATGGCAAGAACAATTTTGTTGCAAGTTTTCTAAGTTTTGCACTTTTTGCTTCTTTCGATAGGCACTATCTTTCTTCTCTTTTTGAGAAGTGCAAGCTTGCAAGTTTTACTTCCATAGAATGCTAGGAAGTTTACTTTCATTTTCAATGTACAAGCTAGCAAAACCTTCTCCCCCTTTATCAAAGTCAAAAACAAAGGGAGAACTCAATGGCTAAAAATTTCAACCATTCAAGAAGCTAAATATGCAAAGAATTCATGAAATATATAAATAAGGATCAATTCATGAATACCAAAGATATGATTCATGGTTCATTAAAATTCTTCTTAACAAGTTCACGATCAAGATTCATATAATTCATAATAAAGCAAATTGATGTACAATCATCACATAAGGCATACAAGGCAAAGAAATCTTGTTATTTCTATATTATGAAATATATGATATCAAGGCTCATGATTTATTTGAAAAGATATAGCATAAAGAGCAACTTGAAATGTTCTTATCAAGATCACATTTTAAAATATTCTAAGTATCAAGTGTTTAGAGATAAAAAGTTCAATACATTGTATGAAAAAATTATAATATCAAGTTTTATCATCATGCAATGTAGCAATTAAAGATTTGCAAGTTTAGCATTTTTGCTTTTCTTGAGATAGCAACTATTTGCTTCTCTACAAGCTAACAATTTTTACGATATGTAAGTTTTATTATATACAAGCTAGCAAATTTAAAGATTTACAAGTTTATACATTTTCTTGACTTGTGCAAGCTAGCTAATTTCTTTTTGAGATGACCCTTTACATCAATTCAAGATAGCACATTAGCAACTCTTTCTCCCCCTTTGTCATTGGCAAAAGGAAAGGAAGATTCAAGTCACGAATATCAAAATAATAATTTTATCATGAATATTTCATCATTGCGTGCATCATTATCATACGTTAAAGTATTACATACATAATACCAAATCATCATATATATTTTTAAAACATATAAACTCATAATTATAATTCCAAATCATCATTCATATTATTTCAATCATTGTTTCAATCATCACTATAACTCATCATACACAAAATGTAAAATCATCTAACATGATACAAGCATTTATTTTTAAAATATTTATCACTATTTTCATGTATGATAATAAAGTATTCATGATACACATTATATGCATATATCATCGCAATAAAAAGCAATTGCTTGCATAATTTCAAATCATAAATGTTTTAAATCATGATGGTATTAACTTGTCAAATTTCATTCTACCATTCATCATCATAACTTTTCATCAAAACAAATTAATGAATATTTCATGTATTCATATCATCACATAAGGAATATCAAGGAGAAAATAATTGGGTGATAAGATAAACATTTCATGAATACAAGGAATTACATAAAAATCATGCCATAAAATATTAGAATATGTGAATGCTAAACGACATGATTTCTTTTTGAAAAGCCTCCTCATAAATAATCAAAAGAAAATCTTAGGAGATCAAATAATAAGATATTTTTAAATAAAATTTTAAGTCAAGAATTTTTGAAAAGAATATTCTCTTTAGTAAATCACAAAAGGAAACATAGGAGAAAAAGATTTCAATTCATGTATAAGAACACTTATGATTCATATTGAAAATTTTCTCAAAATGTAAGAGAATAAAGAGTAAGAAATCTTGATTTATAAAGGATTTCATGTTATAAATTTCAAGAGATCAAGATCATGATTTCGATAAAAAATTATTCAAATTTAAATCATCAAAATCATTATCAAAATCATTATCAAAATCCAAGAGATTCACAAAGATGATACAAATAGATTCATCAAAATCAATAAGATTCAGCAAAATAATTTTCAAGAATGTTTTCCTCTTTTCGATTGTTTCAAAACATATGATTTTATTTCATTTATACCAAATAAAAATATGTATCATGTTTAAAACCAAGAGAGTAATATTTATTACAACAAAGATCAATAAGATACTTTCATTATGGTAAAATTCAATAATCCATAAATCGTAAGATTCATCATGCATAATTTCAAAATTTATTAAACATGATCAATATGCATGACACTAAAACATGGTTTCAAAATGTTTAATATTTTTATTACACAATTTCATCATTATGCATCATTATATATAACTTTACAATGTCATGCATAAAATCATCAAATCATAGTATTAAAATATTAATATTTTTATTACAACTTTATGCATCATTAAGTATACAATTATCAAGCATGACACTTCACTATTTCCTATAAGTATGCCTATTTCATTTATGTCAAATTAAAACATACATCATTTTTTAAAGCCACTTTTATGTCAAATCAAAAAAATGCATCATTAAGCATCATCATTATGTATTACTTCAAATCAAACATGATTTCATTTATTTTCAAAATTGAATAACTTCAAGACAAATAAATCATCATGTATAACAATTATCAAGTATGATACAAACTTTTCAAAACGTTTATCATGTTAAGACATATAAGCCAAAGAAACTATTAAATATAAGGCATATTCATCAATGATGGTTTCATTGGGCATAAGGCATTTTCAAACAAAATCATTTTGTTATTTGTTGTAGTCATTCATTTTTCTTTTTAGGTGAATCTATCTTTTCATGCTTAAATTTTTTTTAATTTTTCAAAGATGCTAAAAAGAAAAACATGATATAATTTTTGAAAAATAATTTTTTATTTCCTATTCCTACTATCTAAATTAAGCACTCATGAAAAACTTCAAGTAATTTCAAAATAATTCAAGAGAGTTGAGTGACTTACCTTGTAGTCGAAGCCCGTCAAAGCCCAATTCGCTATTTCACCTTTGGAAGTTCTTGATTCATCCTTGGGTGCCTTCGGCCTTCAAGTTCATTGTTTATTTTAGATTTTTGTTTAATGAACTTATTAATATTTAGTGTTCGAAGTTCAAGTTCATCATTGTCCTCATCACTTGAGTCATCGCTCAAGTGGTATTCATTTGTCCGGAGTTCCAAATCCTTCCTATTCTTTGGAAGGTGATTCAAGTGTTCATCGTGTTCATCAAGTGCATTACGCACCATTTCATATATCATTAATGAACCGATTAGTTCTTCAAGTGGAAAAATATTTAAATATTTTGTTTCTTGTATTGCAGTTATTTTAGGATCCCACCTTTTTGGAAGGGATCTTAAGATCTTGCTTACGAGATCAAAATTCAAAAAATATTTATCAAAAACTCTTATATTATTGACGACATCCGTGAAACGGGTGTACATGTTGCCTATAGTCTCGCTTGGTTGCATTCGAAAAAACTCAAAATCATGCAATGAAATATTAACTTTTGAGTCTTTGACTCTACTAGTTCCCTCATATGTGATTTCAAGTGTTCGTCAAATATCAAAAGTCATTTTGCACATAAAAATCCGATTGAACTCATTTTTGTCCAAAGCACAAAATAAGGCATTCATAGCCTTTGCATTTAAAGAAAAATACTTCTTCTCCAAATCCGACCATTCGTTCATCGGTTTAGAGGAAAGTTGAAAACCATTTTCAATAATATTTCATAAATCTAAATTCATAGAAATCAAGAAAACTCTCATTCGAGTTTTCCAATAAGTGTAGTCCAATCCGTTAAACAACGGTGGACGAACAACCGATAAACCCTCTTGAAAGCCATGAAGAGTCATTTCTCTCGAGTGTAAATCTGAAATGAGAAATACTAGGCTCTGATACCAATTGTTAGGATCGGAGCGGCACTAAGAGGGAGGGGTGAATTAGTGCAATGGTAAACTAACGTTGGTTTCATAACTTTCGTACGATAAAAACCAATATTGATGAAAACCGATTTTGGAAGCTTGATAACTTAGAAGCGTATGGAAGCGTAGTGACTAAGTAAAGAAGTTTGCAGTATGTAAATGGTAAGAGTAGGATGCAAACTAGATAACACATTAGTTTTAAAGTGGTTCGGTCAAAATGACTTATAGCCACTTGCGAAGCCTTCTTCGAAGAGGCTCCTAACTTCCACTAGCAAATCTCTTTGTAGGGGAAGAACTAATACCCCTCTTACTACCTTTATAAGTGGTTCACACTCTTACAATTCTTTTTAACAAGATGGGAGGAGGTGAACACTCAAGCAATTTGAAAAACAAAAACTTGCTAAAGACTTTGTTAAGACTTTTAACTCACTCTCTTACTTCTCAAAGGTTTTAATCTCAGCTAAGAATTGAGGGGTATTTATAGGCCCCAAGAGGATTCAAATTTGGGCCCCAAGTGGCACCGCCCAGAACTCGCCTGACACTTCGGGTTCTGGGCGGTGCCACCGCCTAGTTCGTCGGTTCCACCGCCTGTCCTTACAGATTTCTGGTTCGGCTTCACGTCCGACCCAAACTAGGTCGCTTTTGGGCCCAGTTGACCCCTACTTGAGTTATAGGATTAACACCTAATCCTAATCCTAATTAATGTACTAACTACAAATCTAAAAACATTTCCTAAGCTATTACAAAATTCGCAAGTCAAGACTTCTTCCAGCGAGCTTCCGGTGAACTTTAGTCGGTCTTCCGATAAACTCTTGGAAACCATTCTACGGACTCCCGGCAAGCTCTTAGACTTCACGATTTGATCTTGGCGAGTTCCAACGAGCTTCTTTGGCAAGCTTCGATCTTTCTTAGTGAGCTCCACGAACTTCCAACGAACCTTCTAGCGAGCTTCCGAAAAACCCTTCGACAAGCTCCCTACTCATTCTCGGCTAGTTCCGGCAGCATTCCCGACGAACCTTCGGACTTCCGTCGAACTCTCGAACTCCCAACGAATCCTTCGCGCCTGACTCGGCTAGTTTCGCTTTGTGTCTTTGTCATTATCATAGTTATTCCTACACATACAAACTAAAACTTTACTCCGATCTAGACAATTATTACAATGCGAATTGACATTCTGTTGCCCGGCATGTCATTTGTTGGTGCTTTGTCCGATTCTTCAATGCATCGTCCTCTCTTACGGCTTATTGCCCAATCGGCAGTTGACCTCCACAACCCCGATATCCTTGGTGCAATTCCGCTCTCCTTGGCTCGATGCCCGATGTCCGAAGCCTTCTGCCGTCCAATATCCTCCGGCGTAACGTCAATTCCTCCTGCGTCAACTGTCTAATCCTGATCGAGTAGACCTACATCACTCAAAATATAGTTAAACATCTAAACACAATCAATTATTTTCATCATCAAAATTCGAGATTCAACACACTATAGGCCTTTCTTTAATAGACGAAGGCCAACTACTTTTTTACAGTTTCACTCCTTTTAACGGGCTTAGGAGACAACCCTTACAAAATTTTCTCTCATCTCTTAAAAGATCAAAACTTGGAAGAAAAGAGGGAGGAGAACTTCTAGCCTTTACAATACAGGGGTGGTACCACTGCCTAGTCTCGCTCGGAGACTGAGCCCATACGGTGCAACCACCTAGTCTCGTTTTCTTAGGAGACCATCTCTTGGGCAGTGCCACCGTCGACCCTGGCGGTGTCACTGCTTGGCATGAATTCTGGTCTGAATGAGTTGATATATTGGGCCTAATTTGGGTCTCTCAAGGGCCCAATTGTCCCTAAATTAAGTTAATGGGATCACCTTCCATTCCTAATTTAATCTACATGCTAACTATGATATTTCTTAAGATATTTACTGCAACTTGCTCTAGTGCATCAATCGCTTCTTCTGGCAAGCTTCCGATAAACATTCGACGAACCTTCGGTGATGCTTCGGTGGACTTCTGGTAAACTCCTAAACTTGCGACAATCCACTTGGCGAGTTTCAACAAGCTTCTTTGGCAAGCTCCTAGACTTGTCGGATTTGTTCCCGTAGAACCTTTAATGATCGTCCGGACTTCCGTCGAACTCTCGAACTCCCAACGTGATCATAGTCTTGACTTCGGAGTAACTCCCACTGTATGTCTTACTTCTATCATCGTTAATCCTGCACATGTAAAACAAAACTTCTATCAAGATAATTAATCCTAAGCAATTAACCAAGTTGTCCGGCATGTCATTGGTCCCTCGAAGCTTCGTTTGATTCTTCGACGTATCGTCCTCTTCTATAGCCTATTGCCCAATCGGCTAGTTGACATTGCAACTCCGATATCCTTGGCATAATACCCGCTCTTCTTTGCCCGATGCCCGAGTCCACGGCCTGAAGCCTTCTGTCGATACGTCGACCGATCCACCGGCCCGACATCCAATATTTTGACATGTTCCTTTGGCCCAACATGATTTTTCCTACTTTAATTATCTCATCTTGATCAAAGCATCCTATGTCACTCAAAATGCAGATTAAAACATAAACATAATTATCAATTGATTTCATCATCAAAATACGAGATTCAACGATCTCCCCCTTTTTGATGATGACAACCAATTGATGACGGAGTTAAACTTAATTCCTAGAGTTTAAACAAACTCCCCCCATCAATATGCCACATTGATAGAACCTTGAATTCAAACTGAATTCAAGTGATTGAAATATTCATCATGAATACTTGCAACACGTCATCATGAACTTATGCATAAACTTATGCATAACATCATACTTCTCCTCCTTTGTTATCAACAGAAAGAAGTCCAACTATTCTTGTGTTTGGAATATAAGTTTAACTCATTGCATGAAAAACATAATATCAAGTTTTATCATCATACAGTTTTGAAGCTAGAAAATTTAGCTAGTGTTACATCATGCTTAGAACATTCAAGCTATAAAGTTTTAGATATGCAAGTTTTACAACATACAAGATAGTACTTGTGCTTTTTTTGATATAGCAACTTCTACATCATGCAAGCTAGCAAATTAGAGATGTTCAAGAATGCAACTCTTGCTTCTTGAAATTTGTAAGTTTATACATTTTACTAGGTGTGCAAGTTTGGCATATTTTGCTTCTTGAGATAGGCAGATAGCAATTTTGGTGATGTTCAATATAGCAAGTTCTTTCTTCTTTTTTGAGAAGTGCGGTTTTTGCTTTCTTTGCAATGCACAAGTTAACAATTTTTGCTTTCTTCTTGTATTGAGCAAGCTAGCATATTTTATTTTGAGATATGCACATTAGTAACTCTTTCTCCCCCTTTGTCATTAGCAAAAATAAGGGAAGACCCTTTACATCAATATCTAAATCATGACAAAGGTAAATAGCATTGATGAAAATTCAAGTCATGAATGTTAAAATAATTAATTTATCATGAATATTTCATCATTGCATGCATTATTATCATAAGTTAAAGTATTGCATGCATAATGCCAAATCATCATATATATAAAATATAAAATTATCATTACATGCATGATTCTAAATCATCATTCTATCATAAAATGATAATTATTGATTTTCACATTATTTCAAAAAAAAATCAAAGTATTGCATGCATTTTTATTTAAGAAAAAAATTATAGTATTGCATACATCATTCCAAAATATTTCAAGCCATGCAAGCCATAAATACAAAGAAATCATGTCATGGAAGATAAAATCATTTGAATACCAAAAGACATAATTCATATAGTAAATATATTTTTTAAATAAAATATCAAGAAAAATCATAGGAGTATAAAGAAGATATCTTATTTTAAAAGAAAATCAAGTAATAACTCCAAGAACTCACAAGGAAAAAATCATGATTCATTTAGAAAATATCAAGTAAAATCGTAGAAGATCGATTAATGAGAAATTTTGATTCATAATAAAATCTCATGTATCGAATGTCGAGAAATCAAAATGATAATTTATATAAAAAAATATCATAAGTTATATTCAAGAGAAAAATCATCATTCATTTTCAACTCATTCAATTTGTCAAATCAATATTTCTTAGATATGCATGATACCAAAACATGGTTTCAAATGTTTGATATATAACATGCATAAATTCAAAAATTGAAAGGAGAAGAGAATAATTCAAATGTACAAAGATTTGAACCATCTCATAAACAAATGTAAGACTAAGTCATGAATCCAAAATTCCATGAATCAAAATAATCAAAATGATCATCAAAGGTAATCTCATGTTATTCCAAGAAATCAATATCATGATTTTGATAAAACTCATTTCAAATTCAAACCATCAAAATCACTTTTATGGTTCACAAAATTCATAACATAAGTAGATTCATGATTTCATTGATAATATATTTTCTCTTTTTTTAAGTATTTCATTTTAAGTGATTGATTTCATGTTAGCATACTTTTTTATTTATGTTAAATAAAAACATGCATCAACGTTTAGGATCGAAAAATGAATTTTGTCATAAAATCATCTAGATCAATAGATTCTCAAAAATGAATTATTAAGATCAAGAAAATCCGAAAATAAAATTTAACACTTTCATGCATTCGGACATGGTTTTGTCATATGTTTTTTAAATACACCCATGAAAATAACAAATGCTTATCATCATGTATAACTTAAAATCTCATGCATAAAATTATTAATCATGGTATCAAAATGTTTAATATTACATCATTATGCATTTCTTCAAACAGATTTTATTTAATCAAAATCAAGAAATAATAATGGAAATCAACATGATACACATTATTACTTCTTAACCACATATAGAATGATTTCATATTTTAAATCAAAATCATTTTTTTTATTTATCATAAAATATGTATTTTTCATAATTATTTTCAAAATTACGAGCATGATCATATTCTTGCATTTTTAATTTTTTAAATATGTAATTTTTAAGAAAAATAATTATTCTAAAAAAAATGTATCATGGAAAAAATCAAGTAATTTCAAAATAAATTAAGGGGGTTTCGATTACTTCATCATTGAATACCGTTAAGGTGTAGTTTGCCACCTCGCCTTTCTTGATTTTCTTTTCCTCTTCAGAGGAGCTTGATTTATCCCAATTTTTGTTCTTCTTCTTACATTCAAAGCAAGTAGTTTCATTCTTTTTACTTTTTAATTTTTGTTTCATTTATAGTTTAAGTACACTATCACTTGAGCTTATGCTCGAGTGGTCTTCAAATGTTCTATGTCCCAAATCCTTCCTGTTCTTTGGAAGGTTGTTTTGTTCATCATGTTCATCATGTGTATTGTGTACCATTTTATATGTCATCAATGAACCGATAAGTTCTTCAAGTGGAAAAATATTTAAATCTTTTGTTTCTTGTATTACCATTACTTTTGATTCCCAAGCTTTAGAAAGTGATCGTAAAACTTTGCTAACAAATTCAAATTTTGAGAAACATTTGCCAAGAGCTTTTAAACCATTGACGATATCCATGAAACGAGTATATATGTCAACAATAGTTTCGCTCGGCTTCATTCGAAAAAGCTTGAAATCATACATCAAAAAATTTACTTTAGAATCTTTTACACTACTTGTACCTTCATGTGTGATTTAAAGAGTGCGCCAAATATGGATTGGGTGCATATCAATCTTTATGAGAATTATAGAGTTGAGATAACCCCAACCCTTTTGTTTGATGAGAGACTCAAATTGAGTCCACTTTAGGTCAGGTCGGTTGACCCAACTAGGGTAGATCGGGTTAAGCTACACATAATCAAGATTTAGGCCTTAGGCAAAGAAACTCAAACCCAATTGTGCCTAAGATCAAGTTAAACAGTCAACTCATATGAGTCCAAGCCCCCTACAAAACAACGAACCCAATTGTGCCTAAGCCGAAATTCAAGCATGGTCTAGGAGTAATCCGAGATGGTATAGATCATCATTTCAACTAGATTGATCCTAATTAGGTCAATCTAGTTCTTCAAGTTTTATCCAAACTAACTACGTCTTACTCTTAAACTTGCAACCTTTTTATTACTCTTAAACTTGAAGTTTGTTCAACTAGATTGATTAATGAGTAGCCTAAATGTTTATAAGTTTAGCCTGTCAACATAAGATGGTTGAGACCCTTTTTTTTTTTTTTCCATTCTAGTATTTTATCTACATCAAAGCAAAACATGATAATGGAGAAACGCCAATCATCTCTTCATTCCAATCTTTCCAACATTCTCCCACCTTATCTTTTTAATATTTTTCTTTACTCTGTTCTTCATTTTGTTTGTTTGTTTCCTATATTTCACTACATTTATTGTACATCTATTGTTCTATATCATAAATCATCTTCACTTACCTTGAAATATATATAGAACACTTGTCAACTTTACAAGAGACACTTATCATCTATTATAGAGTAGAAATTAGCATAAATATCATTCATTAACCTTTTTTTTATTTTTAATTAAGGTCAGTAGACAATTTATGCTTTCTTTACAAAGACATTAGCCTTCTTAGTACCATAGAGGGTTTTTTTTTTCCCAAAATTTAGTCTTATATATTAAGTTTATAATTAGTCGTATTAGTAGCTGGTATTGATATGTATGATAAGGCTTATACTACTAAAGACATTAACTTTATCTAATGCATTTCCTTTTGTTGTACATGCATTACTTGTTATACCTTAACTTTCTTTTTGCAATGGTTAATAATGCTCAAAGAAACAAATTGCATGGTCACTTAGCTTGATGAGAATATCTCCATTTCATCAAGTAAATTAATTACTAATTGTATTGGCTCCATTTATGATTATAAATAGATTATGTTTCCTTTTTTTAATTCCGAATGTCTATTCTATACCCTCTTTCTTCTTAAATAATATAGTACGCTAATGTTGTCATGGTATGGGTGATAGTTTCAAAAAGGCAACGTCAACATAAACAAGACAACTAAGGAAAATTTTGTAAGAGCAAAGAAATATGCACAACTTATACAATCACGTATGCAACCAGTTCAACCATGAATCTTTGATACCTACCATATACAGAAATCATGTAAGATGTATTTCATCACGATTGCTTTCAATAGCAGTTTAATTTGTAATATAGTTTATTCTTATACATATATACCAAAGAGAAAGAAAAATTATATTACCTTCAAAATATTAAGATCAATTGGTCACTCCTTAATTCTATCGAGCCTAGTAAAATTTGCTAATCGAACTTTACATTGATTTCCTTCTCTAATTATATGGATGGTTATATAATCCTAAAAGTAGCAATAGTTTTATTGTATAGTGTATGCTTGCATGTGTACATGACAGAAATAGCTATGGCACACCTTATGCTACTAAAATCTCTCGATTCGTTCAAATCAAGACGTGATTCTTTCTACTCAATCTTACGGTACTCTTGAATGAGCAGAAGATAAAAGTAAAAAAAGAGATGAGAAGAAGAGAAATAAAATTGACATTCTCCTAAGTGGACTGATTGGATCATTTTCTAGAGGTCCAAAACTTTTCCTTATTTTCTTAGATATTAGTTATGATCATGTTACTTTTCTCTACAAGCTAGACTAATGTGTCTGTCACCAAGTTATATGTATATATGTATGTATGTATTTATGTATTACGGTGCTACTGTAGAAATTCAAGCCAACGACAGACCAAAGTTTTTATGGCATAGGCGCTTCACTTGATGTTTTCCAGCACTCAGGTGTTTCGATGAACCAAGCAAGCTCATGCGGCATCCTCCTTTCCAATGGTAAAAGATGCCCCAAAAATTACTTCAATGCAGTGGAAGCTGGATGGCATGTAATTAATGATTGTCTTTTTGTAATGTTGTAGATGCATGAAATGGAATGTTTTTCACTGCCACATACATATATTATGGATCTCCAGGTCGATTATCAATGGGAGAGGGACGAAAAGCATCATTTATTCACATATTGGACTGTTAATGTTGTGAAAAATTTTTTGATTTGAAGTGATCGATAATTTTTATTGGTAATTTATTTTGTAAATATCAATTGAACTATATCAAATTATATAAAAATTATTTGTTTGAATATTTAGGTTATTTTAAGATAAAAATATATAACATTAATTTCTAACATGCACTGTAAAATTGAGTTTAAGTCAATACAATAAATATTTGGATTTGAATTTATTTAATCAATAATTATAATTAAAGAAGATCAATAGGCAAATTTTTTTTATTTTACAACATTTTCAGAAAGATATTTGTACTTTACAACATTTGCTTGTAGACCCTTCAAAAAAAATTTATTTTTGGATCAATCTAGTAATAATAATATCAAATTTCCACTTTCATTTTAATTTATAAATTTTAATAAAATAATTTTTTTATTTTATTAAGAGATGTTTTTTTTTCCAATTCATTCCCTTTGTAGCATTTGTTATAGTAGTCATTATACTTTATTCCTAAAGGAGTACAAACTAGAAATATAAAATATAGGAGTTACTTTTAGTATCTTCTTACTCGGTCTTAAATTATCACCCATTTATTGATGATGCTTAGAGCTCTTGTAAAGTTCATAAGTGTCTAATATGTCTAGAAAAATTTACTGATAAGGAGTTGATTGTTAAATTATCTTACTATCACTTCCTCTCAAGTGGGGCCTTCAATGATCCTAATTTTATTGAGCGGAGAACGAGGTAGCTAAAATACCGATCTAAAATTTATGTCTTCTATTAATTTTAGTTTAAATTTTATATTAAATCTGAGGACTATGGAAGCAAAAAAAAAACAGAATTTATCTACTTGGGTTAATAAAATATCTAAATTTAAATTTTAAATTGTTAGGATCGGAGTGGCACTAAGAGCGGGGTGGTAAATTAGTGCAGCGGTGAAGTACGATAAACTTTTCACGATTTAAACACTTTTCGAAAACTTCGTACGATAAAAGCAATGTTTTCGTTTAAAACTGTTTCGATTGCGTTTTAACTTGAAGAGATAAGTAAGACGGAGACAAAGAAGTATAGCATTAAAGTGCAAATGGTTTGCAATAATATAAATGACAATAAGTAAATGCAAACCAGAAATCACGTCGATTTTACAGTGGTTCGGTCAAATGACCTACATCCACTTGCGAGGCCCCTCTTCGATGAGGCTCCCACCTTCCACTAGAAAATCTCTTGAAAGGGAAGGGTAAATACCCCTCTTACAACTTTTACAAGCGGTTCACTCTCTTACAGATTTTCAGCAAGAAAGAACGAGGTGAACACTAGCAAATTGAAAACAAGACTAGCAAAGACTCTTCGAAGACTTTTCTCTCAATCAATTGCTTCTCTAAAAGTACTGATCTCAGTTGAGATTTGAGGGGTATTTATAGGCCTCAAGAGGATTCAAATTTGGGCTCTAAAATTTGAATTCTCTTTGGGTTCCCGATGCTGGCGGTGCCACCGCCTGTCAGTGGCGATGCCACCGCCTGTCAGTTTCTGACACTGACAGTGGCTGGCGGTGCCACCGCCCAGCCAAGCGGTGCCACAACCTAGGCCAATTCAGCTCACTGGTTGGGCACCAAACTTGGCCCAAACCAGTCCGAACTCGGGCCCAATTGGCCCCTACTTGGGTTATAGGATTAACACATAATCCTAACCCTAATTAACGTGCTAACTACGAATATAAAGACATCTTCTAAGCTATTACAAAGTTCGTAAGTCAAGACTTCTTCCGGCGAGCTTCCGACGAACTTCCGACGGTCTTCCGATAAACTCTCGAAAACCATTCTGCTGACTCCCGGCAAGCTCCTAGACTTCACGATTTGATCTTGGCGAGTTCCAACGAGCTCCTTCGGCAAGCTCCGATCTTTCTCGGCGAGCTCCGTAAACTTCCAACGAACCTTCTGGCGAGCTTCCGAAAAACCCTTCGGCAAGCTCCCTACTCATTCTCAGCTAGTTCCGGCAGCATTCCCGACGAACCTTCGGACTTCCGTCGAACTCTCAAACTCACAACAAATCCTTTTTGCTTGACTCCGACACTTTGTTTTGCTTTATGTCTTCATCATTATCGTAGTTAATCCTGCACACATAAGCCAAAACTCTACTCCGATCTAGACAATTATTACAATGCGAATTGACATTCTATTGCCCGGCACGTTATTGGTTAGCGCTTTGTCCGATTCTTCAGTGCATCGTCCTCTCTTGCGGCTTGTTGCCCAATCGACGGTTGACCTCCGCAACCCCGATATCCTTGGCGCAATTCCGCTCTCCTTAGCCCGATGCCCGACGTCCGAAGCCTTCTGCCGTCCAATATCCTGACGTGATCTCCTCTGGCTCAACGTCAATTCCTCTTGCGTTAACTATCTAATCCTGATTGAGTAGACATGCATCATTCAAAATGCAGTTTAAATTATAAACACATATCAAGTGGTTTCATCATCAAAATACGAGATTCAACAATCTCCCCCTTTTTTATGATGACAACCACTTGATGACGGAGTTAACCTTAACTCTTGGAGTTTAAACAAACTCTCCCTATCAATATGCCATATTGATAGAACCTTGAATTCAAACAGAATTCAAGTCATTGCAATATTCATCATGAATACTTGCAACACATCATCATGAACATATGCATAAAACTTATGCATCACATGTCATGTCATCAACATACTTCTCCCCCTTTGTCATCAACAAAAAGGAGAAATACCACAATCAAGTGTTTGTTATATGTGTTCAACTCATTGCATGAAAAACATAATGTTAAATTTTTATCATCATGCAATCTAGTAATTTTACAACATTTTAGAACTTGCAAGCTAGCAATTTAGAGATGTTCAAGAAATCAACTCTTGCTTTTTGAAATATGCAAGTTTTATAAGCTAGCAAATTCAAATATATGCAAGTTGGCATATTTGCTTTTCTTGAGATAAGCATGATAGCACATTTTTGTATTTTCTTGATGTTTCAAGCTAACAATTCTCAGTGATGTTCAAGATAGCAATGTCTTCTCTTTTGAGAAGTGCAATTTTTTCCTTTTTCTTGAATTGTGCTAGCAATCTATCTCCCCCTTTGTCATTGTCAAAAAGAAAGGAAAAATCCTTTACATCAATTTCTAAATCATGACAAAGGTAAGTAATCATTCTTATTTGTGCATCATTATAGTTTCAATGCACAAATTCATTAACACTACATTTCAATTTTTTTTTTTTTTTATGCATGATACCGAAAAATCAATCATCATTATGAGCATATCAAACATGATATTCAAGCATTCATGATATATCATTTTGGCAACATGATCGCAGCTATTTAAATGATGGTATCAAAACGTCAAAATTCATTACATCCTATCATGCATGATCATTAACTTTTCATTTGTATTTCATGCATTATTTCATTTCATCTCATAAGGAATATCAAGAAGAGTTATTGGGTGATGAGATAAATATTTTATGAATACACGGAATTATATAAAAATTATATCATAAGTGTTTAATGTATTCATATTATCACATGAAGCATACAAGACAACGATGCCAAGAAATCATGTCATGAAGAATATCAATATGAAAATTCAGCAAAGATCATATGATACAATTGCAAAGCATGATATAATTATACGATATATCATGAGATGACAATTTATCATATCAATGAAAGATATCAATAAGGATCAATTTGTGAATACAAAAGATATGATTCATGGTTCATTAAAATTCTTCTTAACAAGTTCACGATCAAGATTCATATAATTCATAATAAAGCAAATTGATGTACAATCATCACACAAGACATACAAGGCAAAGAAATCTTGTTATTTCTATATTATGAAATATGTGATATCAAGGCTCATGATTCATTTGAAAAGATATAGCACAAAGAGCAAATTGAAACATTCTTATCAAGATCACATTTTACAAGAAATTTCAAGTATCAAATATCAAGTAATCATCATGTTTCTTCAAAATTCTTAAGTCAAGAAGTCAAGAGAAAGTTCATGATTCGATTAAAACAAAATTTCATTTAAGTTAATTGATAAAAAATCATAATCAAATTATCATTTTTGAGATTCATAATATGAATAACGTTATTACTATTTCATCAAAATCAATTTCGAGATTCACACAATATCATGAAATCATTAATCTCGATAAGACGGAAAAAGCATTTTCTTTTTAAGTGATTCTTTTAACACATCATAAAAAAAAACTCATTCATAATTCAAGCAATTTACAAGATATCATAAATGAATTTATCACTTGTATTTCATCAAAATCGAGAACTCTAGAGATGGAAAATGATTGAAGCATTTAACATGATTGAAGCATGATTCATATTTAAAATGTATCTTATGTCGTAAATACGAATCAAGCATTTGTCAAATCTGAAATCATCCTCAAAATTACATTCAATAAATTCATATATGATAAGCATAGATTTATTGAAAAATCAATAAGATAGAGGATTACAATTCATTTTTATAAATTTCTTTTCATGTGATTTGCTTCTTATGAGCATGCCTTTGCTTTTTTTTTTTTTTTAAATGTCAACATTCAAGATAGAAAGGTAAATTTCGTAAAATAAATTATCAAGCATTATTTCATGATAATATCCTTTTAATATCTTGATATTCATTATCAAGTATGATTTCAAAAAATATGTTCTAGAGAAATCATTAAGACCAAATGCATGATACACTCATTTATTTTCAAAATATTCATCATGTTTATTTTTATGAGATTCACAAGAATGATAAAATAAATTCATTAATCTCAATAGGATATAAAATTTATTTCCATTTTATACAATTGATTTCCTGTGAGGGTGTTCAAGTCTTTTTGTGAAAACATGTATCATCATTTAAAATCAAAATATAAGTTTCGTCATAAAGCCATCAAGACCAAACACATCAAAAATAAAACATCATGATGTCACATCTATCATCATAAGACTATCAAGAAATTCATACATAGATATACATGCACTATGTAATCTTAATATGTCATAAAAATAATTCAACCAAAAACATGTTAATCCAAAATGAGAGTTTCAAATCACATTTACTTCAAAAACTCATGCATGACATAAAATCATCAAGATACACATGCATAGATTAATCCTAAGCATTATCACATATCATATAATTATCATCCCTAATGTTGCATATATCATTCAACATTTCAAAACATAACATATAAGAACCTTAGCAATATACTTTTCATTATCAATTTTTTTAATTTTTCAAAGATGCTAAAAAGAAAAACATGATATAATTTTTGAAAAATAATTTTTTATTTTCTATTCCTACTATCTAAATTAAGCACTCATGAAAAACTTCAAGTAATTTCAAAATAATTTAAGAGAGTTGAGTTACTTACCTTGTAGTCGAAGCCCGTCAAAGCTCAATTCGTCGTTTCACCTTTGGAAGTTCTTGATTCATCCTTGGGTGCCTTCCTTTTCTTTGGCCTCTTCCTCCATTCAAGTTCATTGTTCATTTTAGATTTTTGTTTAATGAACTTATTAAGAGTTAGTGTTCGAAGTTTAAGTTCATCATTGTCCTCGTCACTTGAGTCATCGCTCAAGTGGTATTCATTTGTCTGGAGTTCCAAATCCTTCCTATTCTTTGGAAGGTGGTTCAAGTGTTCATTGTGTTCATTATGTGCATTGCGCACCATTTCATATGTCATCAATGAGCCGATAAGTTCTTCAAGTGGAAAAATATTTAAATCTTTTGTTTCTTGTATTGCCGTAACTTTAGGATCCCACCTTTATGGAAGGGATCTTAAAATCTTGCTTACGAGATCAAAACTCGAAAAATATTTACCAAGAACTCTTAGATTATTGACGACATCCGTGAAACGGGTGTACATGTCGCCTATAGTCTCGCTTGGTTGCATTTGAAAAAGCTCAAAATCGTGCAACAAAATGTTAACTTTCGAGTCTTTGACTCTACTAGTTCCCTCGTGTGTGATTTCAAGTGTTCGCCAAATATCAAAAGCCGTTTCGCACTTAGAAATTCGATTGAACACATTTTTGTCCAAAGCACAAAATAAGGCATTCATAGCCTTTGCGTTTAAAGAAAAATACTTCTTCCCTAAATCCGACCATTCGTTCATCGGTTTAGAGGAAAGTTGAAAACCATTTTCAACGATATTCCATAAATCCAAATTCATAGAAATCAAGAAAACCCTCATTCGAGTTTTCCAATAAGTGTAGTCCAATCTGTTAAACAACGGTGGACGAACAAACGATAAGCAATCTTGAAAGCCATGAAGAGTCGTTTCTCTCGAGTGTAAATCCAAAATGAGAAATACTGGGCTCTGATACCAATTTTTAGGATCGGAGCGGCATTAAGAGGTGGGGGGTGAATTAGTGCAGCGGTGAAGTGCGATAAACTTTTCACGATTTAAACACTTTTCGAAAACTTCGTACGATAAAAGCAACGTTTTCGTTTAAAACCGTTTCGATTGCATTTTAACTTGAAGAGATAAGTAAGACGAAGACAAAGCAGTATAGCATTAAAGTGCAAAGGGTTTGCAGTAATATAAATGACAATAAGTAAATTCAAACCAGAAATCACGCTGATTTTATAGTGGTTTGGTCAAATGACCTACATCCACTTGCGAGGCCCCTCTTCGATGAGGCTCCCACCTTCCACTAGCAAATCTCTTGAAAGGGAAGGGTAAATACCCCTCTTACAACTTTTACAAGCGGTTCACTCTCTTACAGATTTTCAGCAAGAAAGAAGGAGGTGAACACTAGCAAATTTAAAACAAGACTAGCAAAGACTCTTCTAAGACTTTTCTCTCAATCAATTGCTTCTCTAAAAGTACTGATCTCAGTTGAGATTTGAGGGGTATTTATAGGCCTCAAGAGGATTCAAATTTGGGCTCTAAAATTTGAATTCTCTTTGGGTTCCCGATGCTGGCGGTGCCACTGCCTGTCAGTGGCGGTGCCACCGCCTGTCAGTTTCTGACACTGACAGTGGCTGGCGGTGCCACCACCCAGTCTAGGCGGTGCCACTGCCTAAGCCAATTCAGCTCACTGGTTGGGCTCCAAACTTGACCCAAACTAGTCCGAACTCGGGCCCAATTGGCCCCTACTTGGGTTATAGGATTTACACCTAATCCTAACCCTAATTAATGTGCTAAATATGAATTTAAAGATATTTTCTAAGCTATTACAAAGTTCGTAAGTCAAGACTTCTTCCGGCGAGCTTCCGATGAACTTCCGACGGTCTTCCGATAAACTCTCGGAAAGCATTCTGCGGACTCCCGGCAAGCTCCTAGACTTCACGATTTGATCTTGGTGAGTTCCAACGAGCTCCTTCGGCAAGGTCCGATCTTTCTCGATGAGCTCCGCGAACTTCCAACGAACCTTCTGGCGAGCTTCCGAAAAACCCTTCGGCAAGCTCCATACTCATTCTCGGCTAGTTCCGACAGCATTCCCGACGAACCTTCGGACTTCCGTCGAACTCTCGAACTCGCAATAAATCCTTTGCGTTTGACTCCGACACTTTGTTTCACTTTATATCTTCATCATTATCGTAGTTAATCCTGCACACACAAGCCAAAACTCTACTCCGATCTAGACAATTATTACAACGTGATTTGACATTATGTTCCCCGGCACGTTATTGGTTAGCACTTTGTCCGATTCTTCAGTGCATCATCCTCTCTTGCGGCTTGTTGCCCAATCGATGATTGACCTCCACAACCCCGATATCCTTGGCGCAATTCTGCTCTCCTTGGCCCGATGCCCGACGTCTGAAGCCTTCTGCCGTCCAATATCCTGACGTGATCTCCTCCAACGCAACGTCAATTCCTCCTCCGTTAACTGTCTAATCCTGATCGAGTAGACCTGCATCACTCAAAATGTAGTTTAAATTATAAATAGATATCAAATGGTTTCATCATCAAAATACGAGATTCAACATAAATTTCTTTGCTTCAAGTGATAAATATAAGTAGAATACATAATTCTAAATTATTACAATAGAAATCTCATCACTTATAAGTTCAATCTTTTAATCTGAGATCATCTTTGTCTTTTCAAAATTTTATTCATATATTTTTTTCACAAAATAGTGACGTATACAAAAATTAGCATAAAATTTAATGTTTTAGCTTGTTATGAATTTTAATTAATGTTCTAACATGCATGCAAACTATTTGTTGTGAAAAGACATTTGTCTGATTTTTTTATTTTCATAAAATTTAGCCTTATATGTTATGCTTATAATTAGTCGTATTGATGGCTTGTATGATATTAAGTTTATCGAATATATTTCCTTCAAAGTTGTACATGCATTGTTCAACATACCTTAACTTTCTTGTCATAATTAGCTATTAGTATTTGTTATTTGTTATGAAAATAAACAGATTAGGATGGTTTCTATTTCTTTCTTTCCAATTATATAACTTTAATATTTTTATTTATTGATTGAGTAATAATATAGTGAAATAATGTTGTGTACTTAGCAGATGAAAGCCATATAGTTTCCAAAACAAATTGACAACACAAATGAGACATCAACAAAGCTGATATTTCCAAAACGATACCCTACAAGAATTGTTCTTATCAAACAAATGATGAACAAGGATCTAATAAGAGTAAAAAAGTTTGCACACCAAATACAATCAATCATGTATGCATCTAAGAGCTTCTCATGTAGGATGTACTTCATCATTATTGATTATTTTTTATACTAGTTGAACTTGTAATTTGGTTTGTTCTCTCTCATACAACATCATCATCCTCCATGAGAAAGATAATACATGAGTTAAATTAGTATGATTATTAACTTTATAAGATACATGAGTTATTAAATATTAACAAAATAATTATAATATATTTATATAGACATACATATATATTTTAATTGATTCTATTTAAATTATATAATCCAATGATTCTATGATCCAATCATTTGATCTTTTTATGAGGAAAGCAAGTTTGACAATTTTGATCTGTTGTGTGTCAAACCATATCAAATTGGTTGGTTTTAAGTTGTCAATATCCCTATTAGTAATTTGATTTGTAAATATCGATTAAACTACATCAAACTATAGTAAAATTATTTGTTTGAATATTTTGTTAGAATCAGAGCGGCACTAAGAGGGGGGGGGGTGTGAATTAGTGGAGTGGTGAAGTGCGATAAACTTTTCACGATTTAAACACTTTTCGGAAACTTCGTTCGATAAAAGCAACGTTTTCGTTTAAAACCGTTTCGATTGCGTTTTCACTTGAAGAGATAAGTAAGACGGACACAAAGCAGTATAGCATTAAAGTGCAAATGGTTTGCAGTAATATAAATGACAATAAGTAAATGTAAACCAAAGATTACGCCGATTTTACAGTGGTTCGGTCAAATGACCTACATCCACTTGCGAGGCCCCTCTTAGTTGAGGCTCCCACCTTCCACTAGCAAATCTCTTGAAATGGAAGGGTAAATACCCCTCTTACAACTCTTTACAAGCGGTTCACTCTCTTACAGATTTTCGAGAAGGAATGAGGTGAACACTAGCAAATTGAAAACAAGACTTTCTAAGACTTTTCTAAGACCTTTCTCTCAACCAATTGCTGCTCAAAAGTTGTTATCTCAGCTGAGATTTGAGGGGTATTTATAGGCCTCAAGAGGATTCAAATTTGGGCTCCAAATTTGAATTCTCGTTGGGTTCCCGATGCTAGCGGTGCCACCGCTTGTCAGTTTCTGACCCTGACAGTGCTGGGCAGTGCCACCGCCCAGCCCAGGCGGTGCTACCGCCCAACTCCTGGGCCCTGGGCGGTGCCACCGCCTACAATGTTTTCAGCCCACTAGTTAGGCTTCAATCTTGGCCCTAACTAGTCCGAACTCGGGCCCAATTGGCCCCTACTTGGGTTATAGGATTAATACCTAATCCTAACCCTAATTAGCATGCTAACTACGAATTTAAAGACATTTTCTAAGCTATTACAAAGTCCGTAAGTCAAGACTTCTTCCGGCGAGCTTCTGGCGAACTTCCGACGGTCTTCCGATAAACTCTCGAAAACCATTCTACGGACTCCTGGCAAGCTCCTAGACTTCACGATTTGATCTTGGCGAGTTCCAACGAGCTTCTTCGGTAAGCTCCGATCTTTCTCGGTGAGCTCCGCGAACTTCCAACGAACCTTTCGGCGAGCTTCCAAAAAACCCTTCGGCAAGCTCCCTACTCATTCTCGGCTAGTTCCGACAGCATTCCCGACGAACCTTCGGACTTCCGTCGAACTCTCGAACTCCCAATGAATCCTTCGCGCTTGGCTCTACACTTTGTTTCGCTTTATGTCTTTCTCATTATCATAGTTATTCCTGCACACACAAACTAAAACTCTACTCCGATCTAGACAATTATTACAACGCGAATCGACATTCCGTTGCCTAGCACATCATTGGTTGGCGCTTCGTCCGATTCTTTAGCGTATCATCCTCTCTTGCGGCTTATTGCCCAATCGGCGGTTGACCTCTGCAACCCCGATATCCTTGGTGCAATTCCGCTCTCCTTGGCTCGATGCCCAACGTCCGAAGCCTTCTGCCATCCAATATCTTGACGTGATCTCCTCCGGCGCAACATCAATTCCTCCTGTGTTAACTGTCTAATCCTGATCGAGTAGACCTGCATTACTCAAAATGCAGTTAAATATCTAAACACAATCAATTAGTTTCATCATCAAAATTTGAGATTCAACAATCTCCCCCTTTTTGATGATGACAATTAATTGATGACTAACGGAGTTAACCCTAACTCCCCGGAGTTTAACCAAACTCCCCCTATCAATATGCCATTGATAGAACACTTTGGATTATCCCATATCCAAGTTACATTCATCACATCACATGTTATGAAAAATATTTAAACCATCATGCAAATATAAAATATTCAATTCAATGCATGAAGTCATCGATATACTTCTCCCCCTATGTCATCAACAAAAAGGAGAAGTAGCTCTAGCTATTTTAAAAGATATGCAAGTTTTTGCAACTTGAAGCTAGATTTATGATGTTTGATATAGCAAATTTCTTCATTACAATGATCGAGCTAGCAAGTTCTTCGTTCAAGTGTGCAAGCTAGCAATAACTTTCTCCCCATTTGTCAATGTCAAAAAGAAGGAGAGGAACCAATGATTTAGACTTTTACACCAACTTTGCATCAATCAATATTTCAATCATCACATGATGCATACAAGACAATAATGCAATGAAATCATTTCACGAAGGATACCAATGTGAAAATTCACTAAGGATTACATGAAACAATCACAAATCATGATATCATTATGCGATACATCATGATATGATAATAGTCTAAAATTAATTTGTGATACATGTGATACATTACGACACACTAAAAAATTCATTGCGATGCTTTTAAGGATATCAACATATTTTTGATACAAAGCATGGCAAGAGCAATTTTGTTGCAAGTTTTCTAAGTATTGCATTTTTTACTTCTTTCAAGATAGAAATTCTTTGCTTCTCTATAGACTACAAGCTAGCAATTTTTACGATATATAAGTTTTACAATATACAAGCTAGCAAAACTTTCGAAAGCAAATGCAAATTAGCTTTCTTGTGTAAGCTCATAATTCTTGCTTCCTATTGCAATGTGCAAGTTGCAAGTTTTGCTTCTTGAGATAGGCAAGATAGCACTTTTGCAATTTTTGTTTCTTAAGATAGGCAAGCTTATGATGTTCAAAATAACAAGCTCTTTCTTCTAGAAGTGCCATTTTTGCTTTCTTTGCAAAGTGTATAAGCTAGCAAAATGTTTGAAAAAGTGATCAAGTTTTGCAACATAAAGCTAGCAAAAATGCCAAACTAGCAAGAGATAATGTTTTACATGAGGTAAGCAAACAATTTGGCAAATGTTACATTTGCATCTTCTCTTTTGAGAAGTGTAATTTTTGCTTTCATCTTGAATTGTGCAAGCTAGTTAGTTTGCCTCTTTTCATGATGTTCACGCTAGAAATTCTTGCTCCCCCTTTGTCATTGTCAAAAAGAAGGGAATACCCTTATATCAATTTTCATATTATGACAAAGGTAAGTATCATTCTTATTTGTGCATCATTATATATTCAAATTAAAACATACACAATTTCAATAACCTTATTTTTCATGCACAATACCAAAAAATAAATCAATCATCATTAATAAGCATATCATACATGATACTCAAACATTAAAATTTTCAAGAATTTATCAACATGTTGATCATGATACCAAACATTCATCATTTAAAGTATTTCAATCATTGTTTCAATCATCACTATAACTCATCATGCACAAAATGTAAAATCATCTAACATGATACAAACATTTATTTTCAAAATATTTATCACTATTTTCATGTATGATAATAAAATATTCATGATGCATATATCATCACAATACAAAGCAATTGCATGCATAATTTCAAATTATAAACATTTCAAATCATGAAGATATTAACTTGTCAAATTTCATCTGATCATTCATGATTATAACTTTTCATTTGTATACATCAAAATAATATCAAGAGTATTTCATGCATAATTTTAATCACCACATATGGAATATCAAGAAGAAAGTAATTGGGTGATGCGATAAACATTTTATGAATACAAGGAATTGTATAAAAATAATATCATGAAAGATTAGAACATATGAATACCAAAAGACATGATTTCTTTTTGAAAAACCTACTCATAAATAATCAAAAGAAAATCTTAGGAGATCGATTAATGAAAAAATCTTGATTCATAATAAATCTTAATTTGTAAATATCATGGAATCAAGATCATGATTTTGAATAAAACTCATTCAAATTCAAATCATCCAAATCATCAAAATCTCAACATTTCTTTCAAGAGATTCAAAATGGCATAGATAGTTTTATTGGTCTCTTAGGTAGAAATCAATAAGATAGAGGATTACATTTCATTTTTATAAATTTCTATTCATGTGATTTGCTTCTTATGAGCATGCCTTAGTCTTTATATGTAAAATCAATATAAGCATTAAAGTTCAAGCTGTAAAGGCAAAATCTTATAAGACAACTCATTTATAAAATATTCATCATGTTTATTTTCATGAGATTCATAAGATTGGTAAAATAAATTCATTAATATGAATAGAATAGAAAATTCATTTCCATTTCATACAATTGATTTCATGTGAGAGTGTTCAAGTCTTTTTGTGAAAACATTGTATCATCATTTAAAGTCAAAACATAAGTTTCATCATAAAGCCGTCAAGACCAAACACATCAAAAATAAAACATCATGATATCACATCTATCATCAAAAGACTATCAAGAAATTTATATATAGATGTACATGCATTATCAAGAAATTCATACATAGATGTACATGCACTATGTCATATTAATATGTCATGAGAATGTCATCTTAATTCGTCATAAAAATGATTAAACCAAAAATATGTTAATCCAAAATGAGAGTATCAAATAAACATTTACTTCAAAAACTCATGCATGACATAAAATCATCAAAATACACATGCATGGATTAATCCTATGCATTATCACATATCATATAACTATAATCCATAATGTTGCATACATCATTCAACATTTTAAAACATAACATGCATGAAACCTTAGCAATATACTTTTCATTGATCAAATTTTTAATTTTTTCAAAGATGCTAAAAAAGAAAAACATGATATAATTTTTAAAAAATAATTTTTTTTATTTCTTATTCCTACTATCTAAATTAAGAACTCATGAAAAACTTTAAGTAATTTCAAAATAATTCAAGAGAGTTGAGTTACTTACCTTGTAGTCGAAGCCCGTCAAAACCCAATTCGCCGTTTCACCTTTGGAAGTTCTTGATTCATCCTTGGGTGCCTTCCTTTTCTTTGGCCTCTTCCTTCATTCAAGTTCATTGTTCATTTTAGATTTTTGTTTAATAAACTTATTAAGAGTTAGTGTTCGAAGTTCAAGTTCATCATTGTCCTCATCACTTGAGTCATCACTCAAGTGGTATTCATTTGTTCGGAGTTCCAAATCCTTCCTATTTTTTGGAAGGTGGTTCAAGTGTTCATTGTATTCATCATGTGCCTTGTGCACTATTTCATATGTCATCAATGAGCCGATAAGTTCTTCAAGTGGAAAAATATTTAAATCTTTTGTTTCTTGTATTGCCGTAACTTTTGATTCCCAAACTTTAGAAAGTGATCGTAAAACTTTACTAACAAGTTCAAAATTTGAGAAACATTTGCCAAGAGTTTGTAAACCATTGACGACATCCGTAAAATGGGTGTACATGTCAACAATGGTTTCGCTCGGCTTCATTTGAAAAAGCTCGAAATCATGTATTAAAATGTTAACTTTCGAGTCTTTAACTCTACTAGTTCCCTCGTGTGTGATTTAAAGTGTTCGCCAAATATCAAAAGCCATTTCGCACATAAAAATCCGATTGAACTCATTTTTGTCTAAAGCGCAAAATAAGGCATTCATAGCCTTTGCATTTAAAGAAAAATACTTCTTCTCCAAATCCGACCATTCGTTCATTAGTTTAGAGGGAAGTTCAAAACCGTTTTCAACAATATTCTATAAATCCAAATTCATAGAAATCAAGAAAACTCTTATTCGAGTTTTCCAATAAGTGTAGTCCAATCCGTTAAACAACGGTGGACGAAAAACCGATAAGCCCTCTTGAAAGCCATGAAGAGCCATTTCTCTCGGGTGTACATCCGAAATGAGAAATACCGTGCTCTGATACCAATTGTTAGGATCGGAGCGGCACTAAGAGGGGGGGGTGAATTAGTGTAGCGGTGAAGTGCGATAAATTTTTCACGATTTAAACACTTTTCGGAAACTTCGTTCGATAAAAGCAACGTTTTCGTTTAAAACCGTTTCGATTGCGTTTTAACTTGAAGAGATAAGTAAGACGGAGACAAAGTAGTATAGCATTAAAGTGCAAATGGTTTGCAGTAATATAAATGACAATAAGTAAATGCAAACCAGAGATTACGTCGATTTTACAATGGTTCGGTCAAATGACCTACATCCACTTGCAAGGCCCCTCTTAGTTGAGGCTCCCACCTTCCACTAGCAAATCTCTTGAAATGGAAGGGTAAATACCCCTCTTACAACTCTTTACAAGCGGTTCACTCTCTTACAGATTTTCGAGAAGGAATGAGGTGAACACTAGCAAATTGAAAACAAGACTTTCTAAGACCTTTCTCTCAACCAATTGCTGCTCAAAAGTTATTATCTCAGCTGAGATTTAAGGGGTATTTATAGGCCTCAAGAGGATTCAAATTTGGGCTCTAAATTTGAATTCTCGTTGGGTTCCCAATGTTGGCGGTGCCACCGCCTATCAGTGGCGGTGCCACCGCCTGTCAGTTTCTGACCCTAACAGTGCTGGGCAGTGCCACTGCCCAGCCCAGGCGGTGGTACCGCCCAGCTCTCGGGCACTGGGCGGTGCCACTGCCTACAGTGTTTTCAACTCACTAGTTGGGCTTCAATCTTGGCCCTAACTAGTCCGAACTCGGGCCCAATTGGCCCCTACTTGGGTTATACGATTAATACCTAATCCTAACCCTAATTAGCATGCTAACTATGAATTTAAAGATATTTTCTAAGCTATTACAAAGTCCATAAGTCAAGACTTCTTCCGGCGAGCTTCCGGCGAACTTCCAACGGTCTTCCGATAAACTCTCGGAAACCATTCTGCGGACTCCCGGCAAGCTCCTAGACTTCACGATTTGATCTTGGCGAGTTCCAACGAGCTTCTTCGGTAAGCTCCGATCTTTCTTGGTGAGCTCCGCGAACTTCCAACGAACCTTCCGGCGAGCTTCCAAAAAACCCTTCGGCAAGCTCCCTACTCATTCTCGGCTAGTTCCGACAGCATTCCTGACGAACCTTCGGACTTCCGTCGAACTCTCGAACTCCTAATGAATCCTTCGCGCTTGGCTCCGCACTTTGTTTCGCTTTATGTCTTTCTCATTATCATAGTTATTCCTACACACACAAACTAAAACTCTACTCCGATCTAGACAATTATTACAACGCGAATCGACATTCCGTTGCCCAGCACGTCATTGGTTGGTGCTTCGTCCGATTCTTCAGCTTATCGTCCTCTCTTGCGGCTTGTTGCCCAATCAGCGGTTGACCTCCGCAACCCCAATATCCTTGGTGCAATTCCGCTCTCCTTGGCCTGATGCCCGACGTCCGAAGCCTTCTACCGTCCAATATCTTGACGTGATCTCCTCCAACGCAACGTCAATTCCTCTTGTGTTAACTGTCTAATCCTGATCGAGTAGACCTGCATTACTCAAAATACAGTTAAACATCTAAACACAATCAATTAGTTTTATCATCAAAATTTAAGATTCAACATATTTAAGTTATTTTAATATGAAAATATATAATATTAATTTTCATCTTATATTGTTGGTTAAGTTGAGTTTAAGCTAATTCCACAAACATCTATATTTGAATTTGTCTTCAACGGTGATATATAAAGAAGACCAATAGGATAAATATTTTATGTTTCATAAAATTTTGGATTTTCTTTTTAACTTTTAGTAGCATTTGTTTTTGTAATCCTTATACTTATATTTCCCTTCCCAAGCAAGAGTACAATGAGGACCTTGAAGAGTCATGATGAAGTAGACTTATAAGATGAATTGTGCAAATGATGGAGATGTTTTCAGTATCTTTTTACTTCACCTTGGAGTATCATCTGTTGATTGATGATCTTAAAGTACTTGTGAAGTTGATAAGAGTCTAATATATCGAGAAAAAATTATAAATAGTAAAATAATTATTTCAAAAATCTTGTGTTAGGAAAGAGTTGGTACTAAGAGAGGGGGGGGGGGGGACAGTGAATTAATGCAGCAGATAAAATTATATCAGATCAAAATCTCATTGCAATTAAACCTGTTTCATAAAGATACTTAAATTTAAAGCATATGAAAGAGTATAGTAAGTAAGGAAGTTTGCAATTAAAGTAAATTGTTCAAAAGAAATGTAAACCAAGTTTATAATGGTTCGATTATTATTGTGACCCACATCCACTCTCGATTCCTCTTCCGTCGATACAATCAGTATCCACTAATGGTCTTGCTTCAATGGGCGAAGACCAATGACCCTTTTCTCCTTTTCACAGGTTTAGGACGTAACCTTTACAAGCAACACAACTCCCTAAACAGAATTCTAAAGTTAGAACTAGATAAGAGTTTTTCCTCAAGTGATTACTACAGCGTTTTCTAACTTTTAAACTTTCTGTGCTTGTATATATATATATATATTTATTTATTTATATTTATACATACATACATATATATATATATATATATATATATATATTTATTTATTTATTTATTTATTTATTTATTTATTTATTTATTTATTTATTTATTTATTTATTTATTCATTTATTTATTTATTTATATTTATATATACATATATATATGTATACATATATATGTATATATACATATAGCTGAAGGCTAAATAGTCCCATGTTAGTTGGGTTGGTGGCCTCTTTAGGCAAGTAAATAAAGGTTGTGTCATGTGGACACGCGCGAGAGCTTTTCGGTCTATAATGGACCATTTTACCCTTTGTTGTGCAACTATTCGGAGCTTGTAAAGTCTGTTTGTAATTTGCATTGTCTATGAAGTGTTTTTTCGGACATGTTTGCTTGTGGATCCCGATTGAGGCGTTCTCTTTAACCCGTTCTCTCTTTTGTTGGTCCTAAGGGACAATGGGAGGCTTCGGGGAGGCTGACCTTTGCGGACGGACGCGCGAGGGTGTCGCACGCCTTAGGCAAAACCAGCTAAGGTCGTGACATTATGGTATCAGAGCGGGACAAGCACTCATAGAAACACTTGACATACAAACGTGGGGGACCTAGCGGGGCTGCGTTGAGGGCAGTCAGCACACGCGCGACCGTTTGAGGGAAAACGGGCATGGAGATGTAGGGAAAAGAGTCGCTCAGAGGAGCGGGCATCTAACATTGGCATTCAGTGGAATGGCCAACCCTTCGCGCAAGAGGCACCATGAGAACAGGCAAGCTTGGAAGAATTTGGAGCGCACAAAGGTTGGGATGGCTGAGTTTGAGCTACGGCTCAACGTTGACAACTATACTTGATGGTGCTCTAGGCAAGCGAGGCGCTTGGTAAGAATGAGACCATCCAAGGTGGAATGAGTTGCTCAATGACCAAAAGAGTTATGCAAAGCTCACAGAGGTGAGGGGAATTGCTAACTCGAAGAATTTGGTACTCATGCATGGGCTTGTATGCGGACGATGGAATGTTCGTGGCCATCCCAAGGCGGCCGAAACTCGGCACCATGGAGCATTGAAACTTTCTCTTCGACATGTGAAGGATACGTCCGTAGGAGGCTAAAGGGTGCAACTAGTTCAGCATGTTGCTAGGCCTTGAGGGGCGCAGCGGGGGCTATATTGACGTGGAGTCGCAATCTAGCAAGTGTGTTTGCAGGAGGCAGAATAATGCACAGTTTGTTCAGTAGATCAGAGTAGTCCAAGGGGATGGTGGTCTCCGAAACGAAGAGAGATGTTGCTCCAACGGGATAGTTATCCAGGAGGGATAAGTCCCAGCTCTCCAGAGGGAGAATCATGTGGGACGGACTTCACATGTTGAGGAGGAGTACCTCACAAACAACAACTTCACGAAGCTCGATGGACTGAGCAAGCAGCGATGAGTTGTCGCATGATCTCGCTCGAGAGAATGCATTGGTGGATGCATTGTGAGATCAAGTGGGGGAGCGACCTGAAGCAACTTAAATCAAGGCACAATTAGAGTCGATATGGAGATCGGACTCAAGGGAGGGCTGACCCGTGGAATGGTGGGCGCGAGGGCCACCATCGACTCAATGCAAAAACGAGGAGCGGAGCAACTTGGGTGTAACTTGGCGAAGTACCCAAGCCGCATGAAGGGAGCCAACAAAGAAGTTGGAACATGGAGCAGAAGCACAGTGCTTTCCCTAGACAAAGGTCAAGGACATGAACTCTTGCAGAGGCAAGAGTAGGATCATGTTGTTCCATGGGTCCTTCATTCTGACGGAGCGGACTCATTTTGCATGGTGCCAAAGACGAAGGGAGCTTCTGGGCACATGCACCTTATCTCGGAGGAGCATTTGATGGAGGAACTAAGGCAACTCAATTTGCGGAGGCAAAATTGGGTTCAGAAGGCCTTAGCACGGGGCAAGAGGACACAGAGGCGGGTACTCTTGAAGAATATGCCATAGTGTTGCCATTTAAGTTGCTATGAAGGAAGCAGTGCGCAGCGGAGATTGTGCTGGTAGGGGCAGAGGCCCAGGATCCCGACAATGGTGCACAGATTACAAGTGAAGTCGGTGGACTTCGAGAGCTACTAGGCGACGGACTGTCCTAGAGCGGTGCTTCATCTAGGTGTGACCCAGGAGTGGGTGGATGAAGGTCGATTGCTAGAGGAGCGAACAAAATCGAAGGTGGAAGGGACCCTGCGATGTATTGGCAGAGGCCACACATGGAGGGTTCACAATTCAAGTTTATTCAACAAGGATCAGAATGCAATGGAGATGTCACCAGGAGGCGACATGGTGCAGTGGATCGTGGTGGAACAGTTCGCGGCAATGCGATACACACAATCTGTCCCGTGAGGGATGAGATCATATGGAGGTATGATCGGGAGTTACTGGAAGCTCCACTTCGGTGAACAACATGACGGCAAGAAGGGCTATGGATTCAAGGAGTGAAGGCCATGGTACCGCAGAGGCGGGTCTTCCGGGCGTGCATCGAATTTTGCATCGGATGAAAGCCTTGGTCATCAGCATATGGGGGCTGTGTTCCACCAAGGGAAAAGTTCGAATGCAAGTACCAGTGAGTTCCATGGGAGGGACTTGATCATACAGAGGTATGATCGAAGCAGCTGGAGAGTTGGACTTCTCCAGAGCTCATATTCGCTTAAGGGAGCCCGACAAGTCAGAGGACAAGGTCGAGTAAGCGAACGTTGCTACCAAGGAAGCTAAGGAGAACAGAATCGGTGCAAACTCTACAACGTGATGGCAGAGGCCATGCATGGGAGTTGCAGTCTGTCTTTCCATCGACCAAACAGACTGCTTGGAGAACACAGAGGTGTTGAAGCAGGGGGTCGAAAGGGGCGAGGAAGCGACGACGAGTCCAGATGGACTTAGCTACCCAAAATCAAGCATCAGTTAGAATAGAGGTGGACTCAGAGGAGTGCCACGGAGACATCTCTACTGATTGTGAAGAAAAGGGATACAGAGGCGAGGCGACGGATAGTAGGGCCATAGGCATGGCAGCGCCATGGTACCGCAGAGGCGGGACTTCCGTGCAAGTCATTGATCCCTTGCTCTCATGGAGGGAGAGCGCTTGGTCGTGAAAGGGGCCGAGGAGGTGGAGCATGCAGAGGCAATCTCCAAGTACCGAGACAAGGCTGAAGGGCAGAGGCCAAGAAACTTCGTAAGACCGGTGTCAACAAGTTTCTCATCAAGATAGCCGTAAGTGAAGGACTTCGGGTCATGCAAGAGTGCACGACCAAGGAACGAAGTAGGCAGTATGCGGTGCTGTACCTTTGCTACTCAGTGGAGTAGGCGGCAGGGTTGATGGAGAAGACGGTACAATCCCAGAGGCGACCTCATCTATCAGAGAATTACTCCAAGTTGGGGTGAAAACTTCCCGCATTCCAGAAGTTCGATGGCATTGAGAAGGTGAATCACAGTAGCTAACTCAATGCAAGGAGTGCAAACACTTCAAGTGCTTCAGAAGTGTGAGCAAAGAGCAGGCAAAGACCAGTAACCAGCTCGATGCATGAAGTACAACCTCGAGGAGGCGGGCGAAGTCAAAGTAACATTTGCCTTCTCAACTCTTAAGAGAATAGGCGAAACCGAGTACCCCAGTTCTCTTATCTATCCAGTAGAGGAGCTCTGCACAAGTTCAAAGACCCTTCGAAGATATTGGAAGACAATAGTTGTCAAATCCTCACCAACGATGATCAGTGCTTCTGAGAGTAGATTGTCCGCTTCATTTCCCAACGAAATGCCAATCGAAAGCGGAAGTGATGCGAACCTACTTGGATGTGACAACTAACTAAAAGAAGAGTTAATGAGCAGATTTTGTGGAGGAATGACCCAAAGCTTCAGAAGTTTGTGAGACGATGCTCGTTAAAGCTCCAACAAGCATCCCCCCAGTTCAAGCAGCATGTGGAAATTTTGAGAGACTGGCGCAGTAAAGATGGTATTTTCCTTCATTTGGTGGATCCGCAGGAATCAACGAGGATCAATACAACTCAGCCAACCCCACACTAGAGTCAGAGTCATTGGCGAGTTGAAGCAGCATGGCGGATCAAAGGTTCGACTACTTAGAAACAGCAGCAGAGAGCAGTTGGGAGCCAGGAGGCGCATTGTAGTTGGAGCAGAAGATTGAAGACTCAGCAAAGGCGAAGAGTTGCAGTGTTCACAAAGGCTTTGACGAGGACGTCGAAGGGATAAGTGGGGGAGAATGTAACGGACAAACTTCGAAACAAGATGTTGGATGTAATGCTTATGTCTGTCCGTTGTCTTTTGGCATGTTCATGCCTTGTACAGCAGGTAGAGGGGCAGCCAAAGGCTAAATAGTCCCATGTTAGTTGGGTTGGTGGCCTCTTTAGGCTTGTAAATAAAGGTTGTGTCATGTGGACACGCGCGAGAGCTTTTCGGTCTATAATGGACCATTTTACCTATATATATATGTATACATACATATATATACATATATGTATGTATACATATATGTATATATACATATATGTATATATATATATTTATTTATTTATACATATATATATATATATATACAAGTTTTCTAATTTTTACCAAACAACATCAGCTCTAGTTTTATCAAAAATATGTTTATACAAATTTATATTCATCCATCTTTTAATATAGGCATTAGCTTTTCTATGTTGAACTTCTCATCCTTTATTGTCCATACTAGAATTCTTATCTTTAATCTTGTTAAGCTTATATAAATCTTTGCAATAGAGCAAATCTTCCATTATACGCTTCCAAGTGGAATAATTTGATGAGTTAAATTTAATCATACTATCTGATTACTCTCTTTCAATCACATAAGAAAAACTAGTACCAAATAACTTGGCTCTAATAATTATTGGGAAAAACCTATTAAAGCGGAATAATTCTTTTCTCTCTTTGTGCATCAAAATAGGTTCCTCATCAAAATACGAATTTGATATTAAAATGCTAATATCAACTAGAAACAAGATAAACAGTAAAGCAATAAATCATTCACACAGTGATATTTCTAATTTTTGCCAAACAACATCAGTTTCATCAGAAATATGCTTATACAAATTTATATTCATCCATCTTTTAATATAGGCATTAGCTTTTCTATATTGAACTTCTCATCCTTTATTGTTCATACTAGAATGTTTATCTTTAACCTTGTTAGGCTTATATAAATCTTTGCAATAGAGCAAATCTTCCATTATACGCTTCCAAGTGGAATAATTTGATGAGTTCAATTTAATCATACCATATAATTACTCTCTTTCAGTCACATAAGAAAAACTAGTACCAAATAACTTGCTCTAATAACAGTTGTTGGGAAAAACTTATTAAAGCGGAATAATTCTTTTCCCTCTTTGTGCATCAAAATGAGTTCCTCATCAAAATACGAACTTGATATCAAAATGCTAATATCAACCCGAAATAAGATAAATAGTAAAGCAATAAATCATTCACACAGTGATGTTTTCTAATTTTTGCCAAACAACATCAGCTCTAGTTTCATCAGAAACATGCTTATACAAATTTATATTCATCCATCTTTTAATATAGGCATTAGCTTTTCTATGTTGAACTTCTCATCCTTTATTGTCCATACTAGAATGTTTATCTTTAACCTTGTTATGCTTATATAAATCTTTGCAATCAAGCAAATCTTCCATTATACGTTTCTAAGTGGAATAATTTGATGAGTTCAATTTAATCATACCATCTGATTATTCTCTTTCAATCACATAAGAAAAACTAGTATCAAATAACTTGGCTCTAATAACAGTTGTTGGGAAACACTTATTAAAGCAGAATAATTCTTTTCCCTCTTTGTGCATCAAAATGTATTCCTCATCAAAATACGAACTTGATATCAAAATGCTAATATCAACCTGAAACAAGATAAACAGTAAAGCAATAATTCATTCACACAATGATGTTTTCTAATTTTTACCAAACAACATCAGCTCTAGTTTCATCAGAAATATGCTTATACAAATTTATATTCATCCATCTTTTAATATAGGTATTAGCTTTTCTACGTTGAACTTCTCATCCTTTATTGTCCATACTAGAATGTTTATCTTTAACCTTGTTAGGCTTATATAAATCTTTATAATATAGCAAATCTTCCATTATACGCTTCCAAGTGGAATAATTTGATAAGTTCAATTTAATCATACCATCTGATTACTCTCTTTTAATCACATAAGAAAAACTAGTACCAAATAACTTGACTCTAATAACAGTTGTTGAGAAAACCTTATTAAAGCAGAATAATTCTTTTCCCTCTTTGTGCATCAAAATAGGTTCCTTATCAAAATACGAACTTGATATCAAAATGCTAATATCAATCCGAAATAAGATAAACAGTAAAGCAATAAATCATTCACATAGTGATGTTTTCTAATTTTTGCCAAACAACATCAGCTCTAGTTTCATCAGAAATATGCTTATACAAATTTATATTCATCTATCTTTTAATATATGCATTAGCTTTTCTATGTTGAACTTCTCATCCTTTATTATCCATACTAGAATGTTTATCTTTAACCTTGTTATGCTTATATAAATCTTTGTAATCAAGCAAATCTTCCATTATACGTTTCTAAGTGGAATAATTTGATGAGTTCAATTTAATCATACCATCTGATTACTCTCTTTCAATCACATAAGAAAAACTAGTATCAAATAACTTGGCTCTAATAACAGTTGTTGGGAAACACTTATTAAAGCGGAATAATTCTTTTCCCTCTTTGTGCATCAAAATGTATTCCTCATCAAAATACGAACTTGATATCAAAATGCTAATATCAACCTGAAACAAGATAAACAGTAAAGCAATAAATCATTCACACAGTGATATTTCTAATTTTTGCCAAACAACATCAGTTTCATCAGAAATATGCTTATACAAATTTATATTCATCCATCTTTTAATATAGGCATTAGCTTTTCTATATTGAACTTCTCATCCTTTATTGTTCATACTAGAATGTTTATCTTTAACCTTGTTAGGCTTATATAAATCTTTGCAATAGAGCAAATCTTCCATTATACGCTTCCAAGTGGAATAATTTGATGAGTTCAATTTAATCATAACATATAATTACTCTCTTTCAGTCACATAAGAAAAACTAGTACCAAATAACTTGCTCTAATAACAGTTGTTGGGAAAAACTTATTAAAGCGGAATAATTCTTTTCCCTCTTTGTGCATCAAAATGAGTTCCTCATCAAAATACGAACTTGATATCAAAATGCTAATATCAACCCGAAATAAGATAAATAGTAAAGCAATAAATCATTCACACAGTGATGTTTTCTAATTTTTGCCAAACAACATCAGCTCTAGTTTCATCAGAAATATGCTTATACAAATTTATATTCATCCATCTTTTAATATAGACATTAGCTTTTCTATGTTGAACTTCTCATCCTTTATTGTCCATACTAGAATGTTTATCTTTAACCTTATTAGGCTTATATAAATCTTTGTAATAGAACAAATCTTCCATTATACGCTTCCAAGTGGAATAATTTGATGAGTTCAATTTAATCATACCATATGATTACTCTCTTTCAATCAAATAAGAAAAACTAGTACAAATAACTTGGCTCTAATAACAGTTGTTAGGAAAAACCTATAAAACGGAATAATTCTTTTCTTTTTTGTGCATCCAAATGGGTTTCTCATAAAAATACAAACTTGATATCAAAATACTAATATCAACTAGAAACAAGATAAACAGTAAAACAATAAATCATTTGAGACCAAATTTTTAACGTGAAAAATCAAATACGGAAAAAATTATAGGACCATAGTCCACCTTAAACTTTACTTTCAATAGCAATGATAATAGGTATATAATAAGTCTTTTTTAAAATAATATGAGGATCAATAAGATCATTTATCTTTACTCAAAAATAACATATCTTCGATCTTATCGTAATAGAATTTTATGTCTCAAAAACTGAATATAATAGGAAAGTACCTCAGAGGTAAGTACATATCATTATATCATTACCGTTAGGATAGTGGAAGTTCACGTAAGAATACTCTTTTTGAGCCAAAATGGATAAAGTTGAACCGTTGATCTCTAACTGCACAAACGCATGTCACTGTACAAATCCCTTTCCTTTTTACCGCCCTAAACCGTACACCTTTTTTTTCTTTTAATTATTGATTTAGGCTCTTTTAATTATTGATTTGGGCTATAAAGCTCAATTGTTCGGTCCAAGCCCACGGCTGAACCCAACACAAAATAACTACATATCTTAGTGAAGATTACTATGGCCTTTCACCATACTTTTAGAATAATATTGATGCAGTTGTCACAAAATTGTCCACCATCATCTTCTTTTTTGAACTAGATGATGAAGCCTAGTTTCTTATATTGCATGAGCACTGGGTTAATTCTATGAGATAATCAAAATGCTTTAAGTATATTAAACTTAGTAGTGCATTAGTAATAAGAACAACAAGCAAGACTCTATGATTAGGCTTCTTGATATCCATGTTAGCATGGTATCATCAGCAAGAGCTATAAGCCATCCACCAGATCATATTCGACAACTATGTCGAGTTGCATAGCACAAATGCCTTTTAGTTAGTACTCAAAGAAGCTGTGCCTTTGAGGCATGACCTCATCCAAGGGGATCCCCGCACCCACACTGGAGCAGCGCTTTCTGTGTCTACCATTATTGCTGTTGTCCACCCGAGCCTTGAACACAGCACAGACAGGTCTGTGATCAGAGAATCTCGACTCTCCTCTTATGTACTGAAGCTGTTCTATGCCATTGCCATACCATAATATCCTATCACACCTATGTCACAAAGATTAATTATATTAGATTTCCTGTAGCTGCTAATAACTGGTTTTGTTCTCGCATCGAAAGATGGTTATTACCATGCCGGTGTTCTGCGCTTCCTTTTAGATTTGGTCATCTCCCCGGCATATGCATCGGAGTTGTGCCAGTACTTGTATGTAGGAGCGAAGTAGATCTTCCCTTCTTTCCACCCATCGAACACCCTTCCCGCTTCGCGCTCTGTCATCAACTGTAATCAGCAGTTCAACAACAAAAAGGATGTAAAATTAAGCATCAGTCTTCTGATGCATATCTATTCATATGAAGCATTCCATAGGAGAAGCTAAAGATTTGTAGCTCAAACTGAAACTGTACATATCAAGTAATGCTGCACGTACTTGAGTGCATTTGATTACTTGATACTGATGAGTAGATAATTCCGTACCTGGTCTTTGTCTAGAAGAGCATCCCAATCATTAACCTCCAGTAATGTTCGTGCGTCATGATAGCTCAGTGAAATCCGGTAGTTCAAATCACCGAGCCATATCACGCGACTACAGCAGATTGAAATGCACTAGATTAGCATGTCAAAAAACAACGTTTACATTTCTAGAGTTTGCATGAAAGAGAGAGAGAGAGAGAGGGAGAGAGAGAGAGAGAATAGATACTCATGGTCAAGGATCTTTTCAGGGATTTGACTATCTGGTGTCTTGCAAATCGTCGGGAATTGTGTGCTCTTAAGGATCTCAGCAACATCCGCGTTCCTCTTCAGCTCGTCACCTTCCTTCTCGCCCGAAGTCAGGTGGCTGCAGACGAAGCAAAAGCTCGTCCGGTGCAACGACATGCTCATCGCAATGCAACCCTAGCAAGATCACACTTCCTGTCAGCAACCACCAGAGCTTTTATCTGTGTCATTGAAGCTGAAAGTTATGTAACTCCATCAACCTTGTTACCCAGGCAGCCCATGATTCCTCTCCCGACAGAGGCCATCCTTAGATGACCGATGTGTTGCACGAGCTCGCTTCGGACCCATACGGCGAGGAAGATGCCCACCATTTGCTTGCTCGCGATGAGGCAGTATTTCCCGTTGTTTCGGACTTCATAGCTCGCGTGACGTGACATGGAGTAGCACTCCTCCGACGAGCCTGAGCAGCCGCTGTCGACGAACTCCCTGGGCTTCCTTGTCCTTCGTCCGACGCCGCAGGCCTCAACTTCACAGTTGCATGTCTTGACAAGGGGATTGTCGACACCGTAGTTCTTGCTGAGGACTTTGAAAGAAGACTTTTGGGACAAGTGGCCGCTCGTCGACCTGGATTCCTTATAGTATATTGAGACATTTGAGTCGTCGACCTCGTCGCGGGGCTCGTTGAGGGCTTGACTGATGAGAGCAAGCCATTTGGCAGCAGGCTCGTTGTCCTCCATCACCAACACATTCCCTGCATTTAACGGAACTATTTCCTGAAACCTGTGAAGGAGATAGACAAGGAAGGAATCCAAATCATTAGCGACCGTGTCATAATGACAATTGTCTTGATTACATAAGTCTAGAATGTTTTTAACAATCCATAATGACAATTGAATTGATCGATGCCATGGCTCATGATCATTTGTCAGCAACTTTCAACCTCTCTAGCTATAGGTTTTGGTGCCGTACATCCTTTGGATCAGCTGTCATCATGCAGGAAAAAAGAAGAAAGGCAATGCATGGCCGTAGAGCTTCTTACCCTAATACATAGATATCAGAGTATCCTCCTACTTGTAGGAAATCTTGAAGGTCGAGGCCAATGTTTGGAGACTTTCCTGCAACATTCCATGTTCCAACAAATATCCTGCAATGCATGTAGACTTGGAACTTAACATATAAACACAACGTTTAGCCAATATTAATCCAACATGAATATATAGATTGCATGTAATCTTACCGATACTCCTGGCCTCGATCAAAACCTTTTATTCTGGGTCTCTCCAGAACAGACAGGTTCAGACGTCCAACTCGTGAACTCCTGTTTCTGCCTGAAGAGAAAGAAGTTTTAGACGACATATCAAATGCTAGATTTAAATCATCTTGCCATTTAACACGGGTATCACGTTCGTTTGTGCAATGGATCCACGAACCACCTGAAAAGCTTTTCTTTATTACCGGATATGCCTCCGCAAGACCTCTCTTGGACATGTACCTGCTCTCCAGATCTTTTTCGAAAGAAGAAGAAAATCTCAAACGCTTTAGATGAGCAAAATTGTGGAATAAGACATAAATATGAGATAAAAGATCTAGTACCAAAAAGGATCTCTTTTTCTGCGATTATATCTCCATCCGGGCCTCTCTTGTTCTTTCCCTTTCTCCTGAAAATTCTTGGCAATATGGACTGCAACACCGTATATATTAGTGAGACGAGAAAGCTAGCCAATCAAGAACATGTTCAGGTTCTGGCAAGAACTCAAAGCAGCAGCAGCAGCAGCAGCAGACACATACCTTTTTGCTTTTGTCGTCCTTTACAGATTCATCAGCTGTTCTGGATTTCGTCATGTCGTCAGAGAGCCCGTTGAATGGCTTCCAATTCAGGAGTGCCTTTGGTTTGTATGCTGAGCCGTCGGATGTCCTACTTCCACCAGGGAGATTTTTATGGCAGAAACGAGCTGAACTGTGTTGGCTAAAGGAAGAAAGCTCTGGATGGCAGGTAAATGATAGGAACAAAGAGGGAGACAGTGGTTGAAGAGAGGTTCTATTTCTGTGTCTGCAGTTATTGGCTTTAGCTTGTTTTTAGCTATTGTTTGTAGAAAAGAAACGCTTGTCTCACCTTCTTTAGAAACCTAACCTACAGAAAGAGAAGACTCAGTCTTCATCCCCCAATCCTATCCATGTATTGCACCTGCATGGCTAGCATATAAGTAGAACATAAAGCAAAACTAATTAATATATGAATTATCTGATCACATCCTGACCAATAATACTTATGCCAAGAGAAAAACCATTAGATACAAATATGCTGAAATAAATTATATCTACACATTTGTTACCACGTTGGATAATTATATTACTAACTTTATTGAGTTTAAATCATTGATCCAAAATACGTCGGTCGATGATCAAAGGGAAAAGATAGAAAATAAAATATCTTTTTGCCCTACCATATTTCCATGCCATTAGAAATTATGAAGATTATATCATATCTCAGTCTTAAGTACCGATTGCAATCCCTTTTACTTTCAACTACATGTTCGAATAGGCATCTGCGACAAATCTATGCCGTATCCTTGTAGATAGGATTGTGTTAGATTAATGGGCCAAGAACAGATGAAATCGAGACACAAGTATTGGTCTATCAGTGAGTTATTTCATGTTTGACGTACGCAATCATCAAGATACGTAGTGAATGACCCAAACTTAAATGCCATGGTTTTTCAAACCTAATTGATGCTTTGACTGGAGAGAGAATGAATCAAATATACTAGATGAATGTTTTCCTGGGTTGCAAGCATCTGATATATGAAATGGACATGATTGGTCCCTTTTGATTTGGTGATTGTACCATTGTCTATCTAGGAGAGATCGTGTTGTTTTGACTAAGAACGTGGCATGCACCCCCTCTTGTGGGAACAAATTCCATTCAACTTTTATGTTCCGCAAATCTGATCAGAAAATCTCGGTACCTTTTTAGTGTGGTCGTAGCATTGATTCAAAAAATTTACTCAAGCTTCAAGGATTGATGTAAAAAGTCCAGATCATCAATGTATCATGCAGCAGAAGTTGCTGAGAATGACTACCAACACTAATCAAGATGAAAATATCACCCAGTTAGCAAGTGAAAAAAGAAATAGTGGTGCTGCAACAAGTAAAGATGATCATATGATGGGTGTGTTGGTATCAGCAAATTGAGATTCCAAGGAATTTGTTGCCATAGCAATCCTGCATCTGATGATACTGATTGATCACAACCACCAAATAAGCAATATTGAGTAGAAAGTGATGTCTACTGCTACAGCTATAGAGGTCATGTATCTGATGATGACCTTTGACAGTGGAAAGTCTCAAGTAGCTGATGTGCCACAGGACCTGCATAATAATGGCAGACTAAGTACATGGTAGGCAAAGAATGAGGGGAGAATAGAGAAAGAGTGAGTAAAAGGACACTCCAAAGTTACTGATGCATGAAACTTCATTATCGTTCATTATATCAGGACTAGAAAACCTGCTCTATGGTGATTTATTTTCAGAAATTGAAGACCATACTGTGCTCCAATTAGGACTCCTGAATCAAAAGATTTACTGATCGAAGCTGTTCTTCTGTTTTGTAAACAAAAAGGGATTACATGAAATTCTATGCATCATTAACTTGCTAATCCTAAATCCTAATCGCTTAAGAACTTTAAGCCAAAATGGAATTTACATAGGACTCCACAACATTATAATAAGAGTGTATGTGATAACAAAATCCACCTAAATATACCGAAAAAAAGAAAAAACAATTGAAGCTGGCATGATTATGTTCTAACTCAGGCTAAGCTTCAAATTAGACTCACAATCTATACTGTCCTACACTAGTAAATGTTTTCTCACTGAAATATGGATCTTTCATGTCGCTTTCTGTCACTTGTGCTATTTGTATTCTGAACTATCTTGATTTTACTACGTTATTTTCTTTCCATGTACTTTAGGATGATGCCTTTCTGGAGAGATGCTATTAGGGAAAAGATCCGAGAAGGATCAATGAAATGAGTGCAGTTTTTACTCCTGCAAGCAAAGAGGTTATCCTCGTGACTCGTTCTGTAGTCTCTCAGATCACAAATGCGCAATTGTGTCAGCATCAAGGCATGCTTTCTTGAGAAAAAAATTATTGACAATTGTGATTGTGGTCCAATATTTGGATTTTATCGGTTCGTCGGTAGTCATCAGAAGATTTCGGTGTGTCATTCCAAGCATAAGCTTGTTCTCCATGGCTCCTATGTGCAGTGCAGTGTTCCATTACGTTGTGGTCATATCACGCTATATGATGCAAAACAGGCACAAAGGTGAAAGATCTTTATGCTTTTGGAAAGCTTTTGATCTCACTCATGATATCAGCAACCAAAGTCTAGCTCAAGTGGGTGGGCAGCATGTCATATGCCTTACTTTTCCTTTTGGTAGGGCCAAAACCTGAATCATTCCTGCTTGTTATGCTTCCCTGCACGGGAAAGATACGCACATAAAACAAAAGCTAGTGGAAGATGAACTCTCTGAGCTGTGATTCGTCCCATGCGTCCTTGAAGAAGGAAGCGTCAGCATTAGCACCTCCGTGGGAAATACATATTCTTGGGCATGGTTGTCTTTTGGGTTCATTGTTATGAACAGTTTAGTTAGTTCATGTTGAACAACAAAGTGGAGGCTGATGCCAAGCCAATGCTTTGTGAAGGCCAGAGGGTCCGAACAATGATCAGGATTGCTTGGACAATGAAGCTGAGAGAGTCGTCAAGATTCATACTATCATTAAACAAACCATGAGAGGAGCACTATTCCAAGTGAAAGATAATTTGAATAAATTTATAAGGGTTAGATAAGTCTACTATCATTAGCTTAGCTTAAGTATTTTAGATCGTTCATTCGGACTCGATAATTTAATATATGAAGTATTATTTGGATCATAATAAACGACATCCGACCCAATATAGATATTATAAGAGGCTCGAATAGAAAACTAGGAGACACCACAATGCTGAACCACTATAGATCTATAGACAGATCCATAAATAATACTAATACCTAAAATCTTAATTATGTTACACAAATTTGTGACCATTACAATCTCCTCTAGTTTCTGATGCAAGTAAGATGATGGCAGAGGCATGGAGATGGAAGGCAATTCATCTGTTTATAGCTGACACATAAACGAGCTTCGTCAGCTTTACAAGCTAAGACCACATCTTAGTTTCATCTCAGTGCCCCAAACAAGTGGACAATTCAAGGCCTACTTCATTTGTTATGATGGTGCTTGGACTCCAGCATATACTTTATATGATTTGCTCATTCTTTGTACTTTGGAGATACTACAAGTGTATTCTTGTATTGATTATTGGTAACTTGATATAATCTTTCTATCTCTTTCATCTTAGCTTGGAACCAATATTGATGTTGTTGGATATTATATGCATGCTGAAAATATAAATAATTTAACTTGTCTTGAAAAAAATATCAACTCATGCCTTAATAGTTTCCACCTAGTCAATGAATGTGTGTGGATAGGAATGAATGAGATGTGACATGAAATTAATGAAATTGGGTACGTGGTGATCCACAATTAATCTTTTTCAATAAGCATCGCAAATTGGATTGATTTGGTTATAATGCAAGGAGATTTGATCATACGAGTCATATACATTTTGTTTAAAATGAATTAATTTTATGATATTTGATGTGATTTAACCTGAAATTTATATGGATCAGTGATGAAATTACTAAATTGGTCACATATAGGTTTGAATTCTTAACAAAATCGATATTTTTATGCATGTGATGAGACACTCTTAACACAATTTATACTTTGAACATCAATTATTATTATACTACATATGATTATTTATTCATGCAAATAAATAGACTACATGTAATTGTTTAACAATACCACCTAAAACTTTTGCAATGTGTTGGATTTGGATTGACAACTTTTTCTACACGATATGCACAAATCAATTCAACTGAGTTATTGGACTCCACATCAACCTCTTAGGCACAAATGAATCTATCTTAAACGGTTAGGCTTCTCTGATATATTTTATGTAATTGCATATGATGAACATAGACTTGAGCATGAGCTTATGAAAAGAATAAAGGAGGCACAAGCGAACAAAATTAGAGAAAATGAGGTATAAATTAGGACCACTTCTTGACACCATTAATGGCCGCATTCTTAAATAAACACATCTACCACATCGATTCTTCCATAGTCTCATGTATCATTGCACACTAACCAATGGAATGCTTGTCACGTAACCTATAAATTTCGAGATGTCAATGGTACGACCAAATCTACACAAGAATCTATCTTATAATAATTAGGAATAAGAAACGTACCTCAATAATTTGATGTCAACTTTATATCATTGCGAACTCACACCGACTCCACAGTATTAGTACATCTCTTTAATTTCTTGGGTTTGTATGTGATCTCTTTTTTCTTTATTATTATTAAGTCGTAGATGACGAGTTTTTATAAGCCTTTTATTGTGATAACTTTTGTTAAATAAAACGAAGGAAATAAAAATATTTTAACTATCAAAACGACACTATATTAGATCCACTTATTAAATGTTAAAGAGTTTGAAGAACATACTTTTAGGAACAAATCTTATATTCACCACTTAAATATTTGTAATAAAAATAAAAATATTTTTATCTCTTATATATATATATATATATATATATATATATGAGTAGATGGTTGACATTAGGAGTTGAGAAGCTATCGTTTATCATCATCGACACTCATTCGATTTTGTCCTCTCGATGTGCTTATAAAGTTCTGATTCCCTAAATGAACTTTCATTTAAGATAATATGAAGATGTAAAAAGGAGAGTTAATGGATAAATGCTATAATTAAATGAGATGATATAATTTGAATTAGTGGTGCAATGAGAAGCAAAGAGGACCTAAATAAATTACTGAAACTAAATGTAAAAATTTAAATATTATTAATTTAATTAAGATTTTTTTTATCTTAGTCAAAGTGATTACAAATAACTGAGACATTATGATTTGTTGAGATTTTTTATGTACTTAAAATATTGGCATGTAAGTTGTGTACGATTTATTAAAAATTGAGAACTTAAAATTTTATCCTATGATAAAATTTTTTATTTTGATGATAAAATATTGGAATGTAAGTTGTTAGAATTTTTTATTTTGATGAACCTCCTCTTTATATATTTATATATATATATATATATATATATATATATATATATATATATATATATATATATATATATATATATATATATATATATATATATATAGAGGAAAAGTATAGGTTAAAACCTAAAAAAGGACAGATCAAGATTGGACGGTCCAGATCTATTCTCTTCTTATTTATCTCCCCTACCACCCTCCCTCCGTTTCCGCACGCTCGGTGATCTCCGGTCTTGTAACCGCCTCCTCACCTCGCTTGCACTGCTCCGAAGGAAAAGAAGAGTGGACGGTGATGTTGCTGGAGAAGCGGCCGAGGCCGCCGATGAGGCGGACCACGAGCTCGACGGAGTTCGCATCCAGCGTCCTCTTCGACGTGGAGGCACCGCAGCCGTTCGATCAGGTGGCGATCGGCGTTCGTCACCTTGAGTCGCGGTGGGGCGCGGACTGGCGAACGACGTGGTACACGGGGTCCATGCTGTCGCCCCGAGGCGGCGTGCACAGGAGGAGCTCCGGGGACTTCGCGGCGCCTTTCTTGAGGGCCTGCGGCCTCTGCAACCGCGGCCTCGGACCCGGCCGCGATGCTTACATGTATAGGTACTTTCACTCCGTCACGAACCTTTTGCGCTATAAACCCCGTCTTTTTGGGTTTTGTCGACAATTTCCTGTTTAAAGATCGAATCTTTTCTCACCATAAAAGATCTCGATTCTCTGCTTATAGGTTTCACTTCAATTCTTTCTATTGTTTTCGAGACGAGGATTTGGAGTTTCCTTGTAGTTCGTTAACATATTGTGTCTAGAAGATCTAATATTGTTGATAATTTGGGGAAAACCGCAGTTAGATCTTTAGCTTCGATCCCAGATTGTGCTTGTCACGATGATAGTTCTGAGAGGAAATTACTGATTAGGTCCGAAGAGATCTGTGTGCGGTGCTCCAACATCGTAACTAATGTTGTTGCATACGTGTGGATAGAATAATATTACCATCGTCTTGATTTGTTTGTATGGAAAGATTTAGTTGAATCCAATTAGTTGTCTTTTACTTTATAGTAGTTACTGAGTTTCCATGTTTAGATTCCATATGGTGTTGTTATCAACTCCATGTTGGCTTAAGCAGAAGCCTTATTGCCCTGTTTTATGTTAATTACTCTTATGGAATCCATAAAATTATAATCTCTGAAGCTTCCATTCAAAAGCAGTCTTATATGTGTCTATGCAGCAGTGTTATGAATTAAACATCTTGTGCGCATGCATATTATCTATTCGATAGTGTTATGAGTTTCATGTCTTTGTAGTTCAACAAAATGACCGATTGGTCTTTCATATCTCCTCCATGAGTGAAGGTTTTAATTCTTTTTTGTAATTCAAATTTCATGGTATTATCAGTAAATGTTTTAACTCTTGCTCTTACAAGCTTTGCATGCACATGTTCGTCTTTCATGTTGCAGAGGTGACATCGCATTCTGTAGCCTCGAATGCCGTCAGCAGCAGATGAACCTCGATGAGCAGAGAGAGAAATGCTCCCTCACTTCCACGAAGGAGATGCCCTCTGCTGCTAGTGGCTCCAAGCCATCCGACGGTGGTGGAACAGTCGCTGCCGCTTAATGTTTCATCGTCTTTGCCTATGAAGATAACTACAGATGTTATGATGCAACCAAATAGTTGTTGTGGGGTTTCATAGTTCTTGCAGCATCAACAAAATTAGTACAAGTAAACATATGTAGCTGATCTATATTGGTGCTTATGACGAGTAACATCAGAAGGACACTACACTGTCTTTTAGATTCCTTTGTTCTTCTGTAAAATGGTACTCTCTTTTTGTAATGGAATGTGATTTTGTTTGATCGGTCAGAATCATATGAGTCTGAGTGATTCTCCTCCTTCTGGTGGTTCAATCTGACGTTTTCAGTTTGATAAGAGTCAAGTGTTTGAATGAAGATGGAGGAAAAACATTTCTTTTGCTGACTTCAACAAGGATTTGTGGTGATTCTATTACATTTCATTCTGATATTGACATGGAGACTTAGTAGAATGTTCATAAGAACATACATGATCATATAATTGGTATTCCTGTTTAATTCCCTGATGGCAATCACACAACCATCGAGGAATATTATTTTATTTATCTATAAAAGTTACCAAACAACTGATGTGCAGATCTACCAAATAACTGTGCATCAACTGAGGTGCAGATCTAACTGATGAAGTAGAAAATATAGTTAATGTTCATCTACCGCACACCATTTACCTTCTAAACTGTGTGGCCATCAGCAATCAGAGAGGGGTATCATAATACAAAGATATATAAAGTCTATGGTCTCATGTGAAGATGACATTATGACTTGTGAGCCATGGAATAATCTCCGGCGATCATTCTCATGAGAAAGACTCATCAAAGTTCCTACTAAATTATCAGTAGAGTGGTGGAGAATAGGAATCTCGTGGTGGGATCAGCGTCAGTTTGTGCGGTGAGGGACTCATCTTGACGTGTGACTGTGTGTGTGTATGTGTGTGTGTGTGAGAGAGAGAGAGAGAGAGAGAGAGAGAGTGTATATGAAGATCTCTGAAAACAGTAGGTTTCCAGCTCTCCGGCGTAGCTGCTTACATTGGCTGAAATAAAAATGCCAGCATCATTCTCAGCATGCGTGTCATCACAACATGTTTCTACAGTTCCAAATTTATCGAATAATTTGACCATTACCAGCATCGGTGAATCATCTGAAAGCTGTGTAGTCCAAATCTTCAGCATAAAAAAAAATTATTATCGTGTAGTTAAGAAGCTCTAACTTTGAGCAGCTCTATGTGGAATCATGTCAGACATAAAGAAGCGGAAATTTTAGGATAATATATCAAGTTAAATTAGGGGCTGTCAAATCTATTTATATTGTTTGTAGTAATATTCTCTTAACTCTTCTCTATTATTTCTCATAAATTTCTGGTACAGTTGAGGCAAACAAAGAATATATTTACTTTTAGAGGTAATGTAACATTAGTTTGTCCCAGAATATATATATATATATATATATATCCTTGTCTACTTGTGCATTTCATGTGAGTCACTTGATGAATTCAACCAGAGTATCTCTCATTTCAAAAAGCACTTGCTCCTCTGTTGACAAGAGAAAAAGAAAAAGAAAACTCTGTGATGTTTTTTGAAGCTTGTTCTTCAATTAAAGACATAAAAACTCTTCATCATTGAACTTCAACATCAGAGATTCCAAACTGTGCTCTGAAATGTCTTGCTTACTGTTTAGTCACTCCTGTCCAATGTGTCATCCTGTGTACTTGTGTTCATAGTGATTGGACTCCAAAGTGAATCCACTTTTGTAAAAATTCCTCCTAAATGTTCTGTGTGATAGCATAGCACAAATTTCAGGTACAAAAATATATTTCTTCATAGGGGCCTTGTTGGATTAAGTGGTGAAGATCTAGAAAGAATGCAGGTAATGGAACAACTGAGTGCTTCCAAAAGCATCATATTTCTTTTCCTTTGGTCTGATCGATCACCTGGATATTATATATAATCAATCCCATTTGAAAAAAGAGTGGCTTGCAGCAATCTCATATCTGTGTCATCTTTAGACTGCATTACAATATTTGTTACATGACATAAGATATTGCAATCTCTATTCAAGTTGGTAAAGCCTAGCCATAAAATGATGATGGGGGTTTTGTCATCATACATTTTTTTCAGGTCAACCACAGTGATCACTGTCTCCCTTTTCACATCAAAACTTGCCTTGGATGAGGAGGCCACGCCAATTTTCTTGATAACCTAATGAATCTAGTTTTCTCAACTTGGGTCTGGCCATGGGATTGCTTGTGTTGAGGGTTAGGGGACTGAGTGCCTCCTTTAATATGAATTTATTTGCTGGGTTCTTCCACTGGTCCAACTTAAAAAGTAATGTCACCACCAGCCAAATCAAAAGAATCATCTATCTAGCATTCATTAAAGGCAATGACTCCAAAGTTACCTGAGCAAGTGGAGATATAGAATTGGATTTATGGTTGGCGAACGAATCATCATAACATCTAGAAAACATTTATATGAGACCCTTGACATGCACTCCTGATTTAATTAGGCTGGTTGGATAAGGAATGGGACGACAAGCCCTTTTAGCCTCTGCTCAAGGAACAAGTTCTACACAAGAGCACATGGTTGGTGGTGGCTTTATGCAGCGAGTGGTTGAACTTGGAGGCATAGATTTAGATTCATGTAGCTTTTCTCTGAGTCTTTTATATCTACAAAGAAAATTGATGAGTATGTTTCACTAATGAAGGCTTGGTACTAAAGATGTTTCAGGGAGGGCATTCAAGTGACCGGAAACTGCCCTCTCTCTCTCTCTTCTTCCTTGACAACTTCATATAATTTAAGGTTGTAACTGTGGATTGTTTGTTTAGTCTCGGGCTACAGACTGTATCTTTGACTCGAGTTCTGTAAGAATGTTGGAAGGATGAGCTTTAGAAGAGACCAAATGACAATTATCTGCCTTTCGATGATAATGCAATTTCATTTGGGCAGCAATAGGTTGGTGACCAAGTTAACAACCGAACACACTGCCCCTTCTATCTGATGAAGAGACAATGATTCCTATCAACTTAAAGCTTCATGTGTATCAAAACAAAGGACCTCAAGACAAGAAGCTGACTGCTGGCAAGATGTGCATGGATTCTTCTCCGCTGGAAATATCACTGAGGTCAGCCCTCGTTGACAGCCATGGTGTGAAATCTGAACTGCTCTAGTCTCAAGAACATCTTCCCTGATCATGCACTGCTATGTTCCTGATTAATCTTATCCACAACTACAATTATTGAGCCAAAGTTTTCAATAATGATATCACCAGGACAAAATCTACCACCGCAACTTGTTATTAGTCCAATTGTTAGCCTGGATTAAATTTTGATTTGCACATGCTTTGGAGAGCAAGAGATTCTGCTATTACAGTACATCACAGGGTTACTATTGGAAGGAAATCTCACCTTAGCATCCATCATCTGGGGCTGGAAACTATTTGATTTCTTTCATGTATTGAAAATGGATGCTAGCCATGGCCTTTTCATGGAAGAGATATGAATGTTTGGTTAAGACCAGCTGAATTTGAACCATGGAACAATATTACATCACAAGTAGCTATCCATCCACTTCATTGTTGTCCTGTTCTCTACTAGTGCTCTCATCCATACAAATACTGTACAAAGTTGTGCACTGCTTGGTCAATGTACCCTCCTGACAGCTGAGGGATTAGGTATCCAACATACTTCTTTCTTTTCCTTGGGCACATGTATATGAGCATGAGCCAGCCTAATTTTTAGATGTGCACCTGTACAAGAAAACAAATTTGTACCTCCACTCAAAATGAACTATCTGCCCAACATCTACAGCATGTAATAAATTTTAGCTGCAAAGTTTATAACATGACTGGGAGCAAAAGAGCAACAACAGAATAATGTATCATTTCCTTTGTTTCATTTTTACATAAAAAAATTGCAACTGCTAAATAACATTTATACACTGGACTTTAGCAGCCTCCCACTAAATTATAGAAATCTTATGTAAAAGAAAATGTTTACAGTGGACAAGTTATCCGACTGACATATGTTGGAAAAAATGATTGACTTCCACCATATTTCAAATCCAGCTGATGCTCAGAACCTCTCCTATGTTGCCACCACATTCTCACAGGGATGATATGTGCCATCCTCTTATCATAAATTCACATGGATGCATCCCGATCTCCAATCTCAGTAATGTTCTTTAGGCAAACTAATTTGGATGTCTTGACAAGACATGTCAAAGTTATTGGGCCCAAAATTTAGAGTCACACACAAATTTCATAACAGTGTCTTAAAATTTGCTGAACTGTGTGAAAGGAAAAATTGTAGAGTCATATACCGAAAAAATGCAACAAATACAACCTCACCAGTGGATCACTTGCCAATGCAAAACTTGCCAAATATGTTTGATAACACTTCTTCAGATATGTTCTCCCCACTTATTTCCCCAAGGGCCAATGCCGCTTCCCTCAAGTCTATCGTCCAAAAATCCATGGGCAATTCCTCACTCATTGATAATTTCAATCTGGATAGAGACTCTTGGGCTCTGAGCAGCTGCTCAAATTGCCTCTGTTTAAGTCATAAAAAATAACTCACAGTCAGATAATATATAGCTGCTATAAATCTTATATAATCTTAAATAACACATAAATCAGTTCCAATCAGACAACCTTTCTAATACATAATTAAAACGAGAGACCTAGTGCAAAAAATCCAATCAATGCGGGCTCTAGAGAGAGACTGTTTTTGCAACTAAAACCTTGATCACTTAGGATTGTAAAAGACCTGGTACTTTTCTAGGTTGCAAATTTTATAATTATCATTGCAAGCCTATGGATGGCCAATTTGGATTCAGAAAAATTATACCTAAAGCTAAAAATTCTAACAGAAGAAATTTACAATCATGCAATTTCTAGCTTATCCAACATTGGTAAATCATTAAGAAACTGATTTCCAAATTGACTCCTCCAAAGAGAAATTAACAGTTCTTTAAAACACATGATTATTCAAAACATTTTTTCTTCAAATTACAAAATGTATGCAGGTATAAAGCTTTCTCTAGTTTTATAGAATAAATGTTCAATAACAAACAAAGTAGACCAAAATTTGTTAACAAAACAGTATATATGTAAAAGAAAAGAATGAAAAACAGCAAATTGTTTAGATACTAACCTGATTAACTGCCCATCTGGACCCTCCTAATTGAATTGTGTCAAAACCTCTGACCTCTAGCACAGCCCTCTCCAGTTCTGAAATGCCTTTACCATTGACAGCACAAGTTTGAATATGCTTCACGAAGGAGGTTGTACCCATCTTAAATTGTTGCATTGAAACACATGGGGCACAATCTATCTTATTAATAACAAGTATCATGGGCACAGCAGAACCTGCTGAGTTCTATTATCAAAAGAAGAAAATAGTCAGCTTATTTGTTTTTTGCATCAGCTAAGTGACAACTCAACAAAGGAAACAATAACAGAAGGGTGCATAAAAAGTGGAAAATCCAGTATAAATTAAAGCTAATACCATAGAACAGAGACACCTAGAAATGTAACATAAAGTGGAACATGTGATCAATGTGATGAATTCCAGATATCTAATTAAACATAGCAAGAGGATGACCACCTCTACACCACTATTTGGATACAAAAACATGTACTGAAGCATATGACAAGTGAATGACATCACTGTCTCATGCTTGATTACATCAAGTATATGTAGAAACACACTAGTGATTTGATCAAATTATTTCTTAAATGATGAATTTGAATTTTGCATATATATCCAATTCAGTAGACTCACTAACATCAGCAATGATGTTGGTGACTCAACTATATATTTTCAACATTACGATAATACACTGATTAACTAATTTTTAAAACAACTAATTTCAATTTCCTCAATATCAACTGATACATGTTTACCAACCTTTTACATCCTGAATTTTGCTCAGCATTAATGAGACAATGCTTTCAAAGTTCATTTGAAACTCAATTTACTGTTCCTGACAACATCTAAACATTAATTTGAGCATTAGAACACACACAATAACCAAAATCATTAAAAGTTATTTTCCTTGGCATCAGCGACATAAGATTATTTACCTTAAATGAATCAGATTTCATAATCTAGCAAGCACTACACCACCTATAAGCTGCATTTCTCCAAAACTTCAACAATTTAAAAAAAAATTAAAATAGCATAGCAGCATTGGCAGCACAAAATATCAAAGACAAGGGTCAAAATTGTAATAACATATTGTCACAACTAAAAAAATGATAAATTTGTAAACAACACATAAAATGATTACTTTAGCAACTTGTTTTATTATCTAATTTTAATTCCATCGCTGTTCATATATGAAGAAAAACGCAAATCCATCAGAAAGCACTGGCTTGCAAAGTTTTCATCACTTATTTTTTCCATACTAGTCCTACATGTCGCCAATCATTTGATCTTCCAACAATAATATAAAATGTGGCATATGAAAACCTGATTCTTTCGAATGTGTTCAATAAGTGTCCTATCATCCTCAGTCCACCCATCAACCGCACTTGTCACCATAATTATCACATCTGCAGCCAGGGCAGCAGATTCTGATCTCTTTACACCTTCATGCATGAAAAAAATAAGGGTAACCCCTTTTAGCCTCTTTCCTTCTTCAGTATAAAAAATTTGCAGAAGTGTACGAAGCTAATTTGCATTTTTCTATGAGAAAACAAAGATGATACACTTACCAATTTTTTCTACAAGATCATCGGTTTCTCTGATGCCAGCGGTATCAAGAAGAGTAACAGGAATACCCTTAACAGTAATACTGGCTTCTATAACATCTCTCGTCGTTCCAGCAATATCAGTAACTATAGCTCTGTCACTCTGCATGCTATTACAGAACATTAAGAATTTAATAAGACAAATTACAACAGACAGAAAACACAGATTTGCATACACAAAGAGACACAAGAAAGAGAAATAAACGAATGAATGAATAGTTCTAGGAACCATCAAGTGTCTAACTCCTGATGTGACACAAAAAATTTGATCATGAGAATATTTTAATCATAATAAACACAAGCCAGATGAATCCAAAAATTGGTAACAAGGTAGAAACATCAGTTCTTGTCAAGATCTCAATGCAGTCATCAACTATAGTGATATAATCAGCTTTTACTTCTTTTAGTACCTGCTTACAACATATAATGATTAAAATTTTCCTATTCCATATCTAGTAAACCCAAGAAAAATTCAGGTTTTAGATGAGGAACGTCACAGGTATGCATGAGTCATCATAACTAACCACTTAAGAACACTTCAGCTTTATGATTAATGATAACACATTAAGCACATTGGCAGTGCTTTCATTTGTTTGTTCCAATGTTTTCTTTTATTGGTCTTACTATGTAGTTGCATACACAATGTAGATGTTTACAGAATCTCACTTTAAGGATGCCCATATTGGTCAAAATTTTAACTTCCAATACTCACAGAGAATTAAGTTTAATTCCTGTCCCTTTGGTTTGAGATCTTCATCCCTCCCAAAATGCTAAGAACATATCAGAGAATTCCTGAGATCATATGGATTCTAGAAAGCATCGTTGATACTGTGTAAAACATAACAAATGTGTAATGAAAATTCAGGCATAGAGATCACAAACAACAAAGTTTAAGATTGCAGAGAGAGAAAATTGATCCAGGGCAAAAAGTTACTTTCTAAGTCTAATATGCCAATGCAACATTCTAACACATCATAGAGAATACTTGTGGCTATTATGATCCATAAAATCGCTGCAAGCAATACTATGATATTATCATCACAACTCACCAAGAAGACAATAAATGAGTACCACATACAAGTTTCTCAAGATGGAAGTACCTAAACTGCAAGTTCCAGCAGCAGATTGGCAGTAATCAACCAGAATACACCGATCTAGATTAAAATTTGTCAACCTTGGCCATTTTCTGTCAACCAAATTTTTATTGGTACAGATTAAGAAAATTTCAAATCCAAGCAGAAACTAGACCAATTGAGCAATCCAGCCAATCTGATTCAGGATTTTCACATTTTGAGAGAGAGTACATCAATGACCCCTTTCAACTTCCTAATTCTCATACCCTCTGTTAGGTCTGATCTCCCATCTTCATCCAAGCTCCCCATTTCATCCATCCATATATGGTAGAAGCAAGCAGAAAGATTTTATAGGCAACTTCCCCATTACAAATTGTTCTTTTTTTTCTTCAGGCCTTAAGTTTAGTGGTTAATATCTCCTTCTGGTTTTCCTTCTACAGACTTTCATCTGTAATTAATCAAAATGTTTTAGCTCCTGCATTTATACATGTGTCAAATTTGTGACTACCATAGAAATACTAGTTGTTTAATATAACAAAATGTGACAACAAAACCCTTACTTTTACCTTGACTTTGTAGTGGTCTAAGGCTAGGTTTCATGGGTTTCCTAATTTTTTTCTTATATTTCCACCTTTTTTGTCTTTGGTACTTAGTTTTTTATTCATAAGTTATTTTTCTTCAATATGCTAACTTAGTGAATCCAGCTCCATTAGGGACTTTGGAAACACTCTCTTGCAGAATTTTAGAATTGCACATTTACACTTGAACAAAGTCCTAAAATATAAGTAATTTTTAGTTGTATATGTAAACAATCAAAGTTAGTCATGAAAGCATATTTATGCAAAAAGATCTAGCTCTGAGGCTTTCAGCACTTTAAATGGAATTCAGGTTTAGCAAATTTCATAATGTAACTTGAGACTATGGGCAACTTTATGACAAAAAGATGACTAAAATGAGCAACATAATACTACATAAAATACAGCAGCAAGAAACATGCATTATTCTCTGCACTCAACTGACAAAGATGGTATAACTTACTTTGCTCCAAGCATTGAGCAAGCTTGACTTCCCAACATTTGGCCGGCCAATGATTGCTATCTGCAAATCACCATGTAACAGTCTTGGAACAAGACAAAGTAAAATAAAAGAAACAAAGTTAAAATATACACTCATGCAGAGCTCATACGGACAGGACAGATAACAAAATGCCCCTCACAGCAAGGTGGTAGATAACTTCTAATACAATGACAAGCATACAAAGGTTCTCTAGAAATAGATATGTACTGCTACATTGCAGGTCCAAATAATATATCCAACTTTATCTAAGATATATCCTACTCATATGTGATCAGAGTAAGACCCAATGCAAAACCATATACATGTATATCTACTAAAAACGAAATCACAACATCAATTTTTTTTTAAGTTTTAAGCTTAATGCAAAATCTTGAATGAAAGTCAAAAGAAGACAGCAAGTAGAGAGATTGTGTTTCTTAAAACAGACAACAAGATAAACATTTAGCAAATTGACCAAAAATGAAATACCTGGAGACCAGACTGCAAAAGTTTGTCATAGTTAGCTGTATCCATCGCTTGTTGGAGAGTATTCCACATATCATCAATCTGATTTACCAGAAGTTTAGGGTCTAGAGCTGGCAATTCATCATCAAAGTCTAAGCGTGCCTCAATTTCTGTAAGCAGCTCGATACACTTCTTTCTCAGTGATTTGACCAGGTTCGAGAAGCCTCCCTGCAAAAGAATATATTTCAATCATTATTTCATAGCTAATGACTAGATGCTTTATTATACCATCAGGAAATTGCAGTATTGCAACACAAAATCAAACAAACATCTCTCTGCTTTATACAATTTATATTATGAACTAATGTAACTAAATATATACCTGTATACCAGCCAATGCAGACTCTGCTGCAGCCACAGACTTTGCTGCTATCAATTTTCCAACATTTTCGGCCTGAGATAGGTCCAAGCGTCCATTAAGAAAAGCACGAAGGGTGAACTCCCCTAAGTAAAACACAATACACTTTGATCAGCAAAATCATATAAAGACCAATAAATTAATTACCAATTGGGAAAAAAGGAAACATAAATTAGGATAAAACTTCCAAACATACAGCTTCCTCTCTACACAAGAAGCACAGGATTTAATATTTCTTTCAGGAAAAAGTTGCAGCAACTGTTCAACTCAATTTAAGGAGAATAATCACAGGTATAGCCACTCGAGGAATTTCAACTCTGCCTATCAATGGAACTAGGATTTTAGATACAGACACAGGCCAAACAATTTGCTACAGTTGTGATTTTAAACAAGAAGATATGCTTCCAAAGAGCAGAGTAAGGTGAAAGGAACTTCTTGGTTGAGTCCAACAGAGCAAGTTTGATATGAAAATTGACCTGACAAGAAAATTATGAAAATCTAAAGGAGATAATTTTAACAAATTTCTTCCTTTACAGCCAAATGCTAGACTAACTTGCCATGTACTATAAGCCTATGAACTCTGGACAAATAAAAAAAAAGCTACATAAAGTAAGAAACCAACCAGGTTCCGCAAGCCTTGCCCCAGCCTCTAGGCAGGCTCTTAATACTCGGTTCAAGCATACATCGGTTCCATGACACTGGAGCTCAACCACATCTTCTCTGGTATAAGATCTTGGTGCCAACATAGGAATTGCAAGGACCTAACAGAAGTCATTGTAAACTAAATGCAGAATGGTACAAAAAGGTGCACTTAGAAACAATTAACTATTGGAAGAAGAAATAAATGTGGTCAATATATGCTGCGCGAAGACATGTAACTGTTATTACTCAAGCAACTGATTATTATAAAAATAAAACCCATGCCGATTCTAGATTTGATTTTTATTTTATTTTATCACAATAAAACGATCGTATAAAAACTATTGCATAATCAATTTTAAAAAATGATGTCCAGAGAAAAATAATCAAGTGTTTAACATCCATTAACAGCGAAAAATGAAATTAGCTTGAAAGAACACAAATAGTAACTTCTTTATCCAATTTTCCCCTATTGTAGCAGAAGAATACAGTAGGGTTTCTGCAGCTAAAAATTAACAATCATTTTCACGGCTGAGATTTCTGAATGCATCTGCAGGATGACAATAGAATTTTTTGTGTTTCTCACAATAACGACTATGAGTTGTCGGTTACATGCCTAAGGATCACAAGCAATAAACATAGGGATCACATAAGTGCGAAATGATATGGGCGCATTGTAAACACTGAAAACAAAATGAATGAACATAACTTAGTAACAATCAAAGCTCAACTGAAAAATGCGATGGTTGTAACAGAAGCCAACAATTGTCTCATTCCAAATAGCATTAAAAACCAACTAATAGAATGGCAAGTACCTCGTCAATGACATTGCCCTTCCGGTCCAAGACGAAACCATACTCCACAAAGTGGCTTCTAGGCCTCCAGGAAACCACACGAGACCCTTCCTTGGACGTCCTCGCAGGCCGGAACACCCTTGCTGCGACGTCCACCGCCGTCGGACCAGACAGCCGGACGATGCCGACGGCTGCCGAACCACCGCCCATGGAGGTAACAATCGCCGCGATCGTCCCCCAACCTGGGGACGCCTCATTCCTGCCCGCGTCCTCGGACCCAAAGCGCTCGTCTTCGGTGAGAATTAGGGTTTTTCCTAGAACAAAGAAAACAGGAAAAAGGTTAGATTTGCAGGCGGAGGAAGAGGGAGAGCTAAGGAGAAGCGGAAAACCTGAGGTGGAGAACGAAGAAACCAGGGTTTTGGAATGGGTGATTAGGGTTTTGGGCGAGGAGAAGAGCTTAGGGGGTTTAGGGTTTAGGAGATTTGGGAGGCGGGAATTGGTATTGGTCCGCCGGAACGGGGTGAGGAAGAGGCGAAAGAGGGCGAGAGCCATTCGTTCGTTTTGGATTTGGGTGAGAGAGGATTCAGGGAGCGAAAGAATACATCGAGGCTTTGGGGTTCGAAAGGGGCAAGTGAATCCGTTCGATATGACTTCGAGAACTGAGATGCGACGAAGGGGGTACCTTTGTGGGCGTTGTGAGCTTCAAGATTGGAGAAATCTTACTTGACCGTTCGATCAAAAGCGAGCATGCGGATCCATTTCTATGACTGCATCTACGTGCATCAAACTTTAAGATTCGCGTGGGACTTCATCTCTTTTTCTTCATCATTCGTCCAATGAGTTCAACCAAATAGTTGATTAAAACAGAACATCTTAAAATCTACAGTAACGAAATAAAATCTCATTCATATATTTCACATTTACAAGATTACATTAATACTTGTTAATTGAGTGTGCTTTTAATATAAAATTTAGAGAGTATCAATTTATGCAATCTTATGTCGATAATTAGGAAAGGATAAAGCTTAGCCAATGGCAACACTTTGTATTGTTTTCTTAACAATAAAAAATTCTTAGAATATCTGTCTTAATTCCCAATATTGTCATACTTATATATATATATATATATATATATAATTGGCATCAGAATATTATGAATTGTTTTCCCGAAAGTGTACAGTATGAACTTTCAATGGCCAGCTTTGCATGGAGCACTAAATTCTCATCCTAAGAGAGAAAAGTGTACATTGCTTTCAAATCACCATCTAAACGAGCAGTGGTGTTACCATGCACGTTTCATGCACAGTTTGAACTTTTTCTCTTCTTGCTTGCTCAAATGCATATCACCATACTGTCAACAAGCTTTTACTGTCGATCTATGCCCACTTTATTTCTCACCTTTTGTCTCATCCTCAAAAGCATCCGAAGAAGTTGAGAAGAAAGAGAAGCAGTAAAGAAAGAAACTACAACAAGAAGATAGAGAAACCAAACCGAAAACTTTGCCTCTTCTTTGAGGAAAAGGGAAGACTTGAATGTATCTACACATATCAGAAGTTGGGAAAGTAAGAGAAACAACAGAGGAAAAAACTACAGCAATAATATGGAGAAACTAAACCGAAAACATGACGGAAAAGACAAGATTTCTCAGAAGCATTTATGTATACACACATACCAGAAGTTGAAGAAGTCGGAGAAACAAGTAAAGAAAGAAAGTACAACAAAAACACAGAGAAGCCAAACTCAAAAACATTACTCCTTTTCAGAAATACAATATGTGTGTATATATATATATATATCAGAAGAAGTTGAAAGGGAGGTAAGAGAAACAGTAAAGAAAGAAACTATAACGAGAATACAGACACCAAACTGAAAACATTATTACTTCTCTGAGGGAATCAGAAGAAGACGAGAAGAAACAAAAGAGAAAGAATCTACACCAAGAAAACACTAAAACTCAGCTGAAAATATTGCTTCATAACAATATGATATGAAAGCAGAAACAGCCCATTCCACACTGTTGGTAGCTAAATCAAAGGACTGGCCACCCACCGAAGTGGTGCCCAAAAGGTTGGTGGTCAGTTGCCACTGCCATGAGTGGAGGATCATTGCCATTTCCCAAGCTGACGTACACTGTTCTCACTCCACGCCACCATGCCATCAACCCCACCACAATCAAAAAGTCGCCGGACCACCTCACTTGCCACAGTTTTTGGTGCCCAAAGCACTCCCCTGCAACTACCAACCCTAAATACTACTGAAAGGTGAAATCACACAGCAATAATATATATATATATATATATATATATGTGTGTGTGTGTGTGTGTTCATCATGATCAGGTGGTCCTGAAACGACAGACAGTGGTCCTCAGAAGGACAGCAATTAAACTTTATATTTTGGTGTTGATCAATAATACTAGATCGATGGCCACATATTAGGGTAAAACATGGTTCAATCAAGTAATGTACAACGGTACAGTAACATGAGTTCTAAGGAAATCATGGAACTTGGAACACTCACTATGCATCACCAATCGGGGCACATTTTCTTCCATGCCAAAGCCACAACACGGACAACCAAACATAGCTAAAGAAAGAAAAGGCATGATCCATCTTATCACCGAAAAGAGTGACTCCAAGCGCAATTCAGCAAGGCCACAACTCGGCCTTCTTCACCTTTGATATGCTCTCCAGGACCCCCACCGGGGACACATGTCCCATCACTATTACCCTCTTGGATTCCAGATCTATGCTGAAGGATGTCACACCTGTCAGATTTAGTTGTCAGAAAAAGTTCAGTAGATGGGAATATTAACGCAGAACAATAGACAAAACCCTTTTTCTTTCGGAGTGCACATATATGTGTATACACACATACATACCTTCCATTTTAGAGATGTGCTTCCTTACTTTTCCTGCACAACCTTGGCAGTGGATCGAAACTCTCATGACCACCACCTGTCAAATAGAAACGAAGGATCAGAAGAGAAAACAAAAGAAGAATATTTGTAGCGGATCAAGACAAAACAATAGTTTGGTGTTTATGGATGAATGTAACTGTGAAAATTATCCATAGAGAAGGGGGACACACAAGTGGTCCACTACTGCCTGTGTCTCCTCCGCAAGAAAGAATATAGTATCATTATATCAGTGTTGGTATTTGTACTCTCTGTAGCTCATACTGATCCTCCTATTCTAAATCTAACTTTTTTCTCTCTTCCCTTAGATTGCATCTGAGTTTGAAGAAGAACATAGAATAAGCTGCTTACATGGCACGAAAGGTAGAAGGCTAACGAGCAGGAAGGTTTTACCTGGAAGACATGGTCATTGGAAGGAGGACGGGAGGGGACAGTACCGGTGGCAGTGGTGGTCTTAGCAGGCCTTGGTTCTCTTTGCTTCTTTGTGACCATTGGAAGGGTGACTGCGCGGCTTCGTTCGCCGGAGTTGAATCTCCGGGAGTCGACGAGGCGCGAGTACTTCAAGTCGACGAGCCTCGAGTGCTCCGCCAGCGTCCTGTCCGGCCGCCGTGGCATGATCATCGACCGTGGATCCCCGGGAATGCAAACTGCATCAACATGCGACCGGCATAGGAAGCCATTGGCCTTCATTTGTGTGGGTGTGTGCGCGCGCGCGCTGTAGAGAGCGAGACAACAAGGGTCTACAAAGGGGAAGAGAATGAGGCAAGAGTGGTACTTAAAGAGAGAAAAGTTATGGTGTTCCTGCTGCACTTTTAAGTTTGGCAGACGGAGTTACTAGAGAGAGAGAGAGAGAGAGAGATTTATGATCTCTGTGGTTTTACCTCTTACAAGATTGCAGTGTTTCTTTGGTAACTCGATAAGATGAGCTACACATAATGATCTCTCTCTCTCTCTCTCTCTCTCTTACATAGTTCTCTGGAGAGCAGTGTAAAGGAGACATGCTTTCTTTATGATCAAACCAACATGAACGGCAGCAGGAAACAGTGGCATCTCCTAAACCCACTTATGGGATATGGGTTAAACACCAGTTCACCATGAACTGTAGCAGTGACTCCTCAAACCTGGACCATCTGATCAGAATCAGATGGATGGGGTTTTGCATAAGGGGGGTGGAATCATGACAGCAAAAGTGAGTTGTTAGGATAAAACAGCGGTCAAAACCATATGGTAAAGGAGGGAGAAAGAAATGGAAGCGCAAACAGAGATGGTAATGATTCATTTAAAGTTCAGTACAGTTAATGCTGTAAACAGAGGGAAAGATTCGGCAACTGAAGACTGCACAGTTCTGAGTCTTCTGACGCATTACTACTGTACCATGTTTCTTTCTTTATCCCTTCCACTGCACGCTCTTAAGTATATAGATCGCAAGTAAGTGACCAATGATCATTATTTGCATATAAAAAGAATAATCACGTCTCTCCATTTACGCACTCTCAAAGACTATCACCATGTTCTCATTCACAAGAGTGTTTCTAGCTGCACTTGTAACATTTTCATTCATGTTTCTGATGGTCGTTTTGCACGGCATGCATGAGCATAACAATGGTGTTTTAGAAGACTTTGCTAGTTTTTCTTGATATGTATTTAAAAGGCAGAATACAACCAAAGAAGGATCGACCGATTGCAATATCATTTGCAAGAACCAATACGAGAAATCTTCGTTAGTCTATTACTTGGATAGGAAGCTAGTTTTAAGGATATTGTCGTCATAGTAATCTCCTCCAACATGATAAGGTTTGCGAATCTGCTTTCTTGTTCCCTCGTTTATCAGGAGAGTGGTGCAATTTGGTTGTCCCCCTCATCTGAATATGGACAATCTACTAACAAAGAAAGGAAAGAGAGAGAGAGAGAGAGAGAGAGAGAGAGTAGGTGTTGGAGTTCATCTAGCGATTACGAGGCAACTACTGGCTTTACCATTATGAAATTATATGATTATCAAAATATTTATTATAACTGCATATTATTATGCCTGTAAAACAAATTATTTTTTCTTATGTATACTCTAAATTCTAGTTAATCGTGTATATAAATTATAACATCTTTAAACTGACACTAACATATTTTTCAAAGTGATTATGATCTTAAAAATATTAGGAATATTTTAAGCATATCACTATTTTCTGACTCAAACTAACTAATGTTAGTCGTAAGTATTTTAATTCTTTTTATGAATATAAATTGCTGAGGATGTTAATATTTATAATGTAAAAGCCTTATAATATTTGAACTGAGATGTGCTTCGTTACAGAGACGCAGATTGGGACAGGAATTGACGCCACTTCCACCATGAGGTGCATCTCCTCGGAGAACTCTTGTCGTTATATACGGCAGGTGGTCCTGCGTTATGATGACACCACGCGGCGCGTCAAAGTTCGCACTCCAGTCGTCAACCGGCGGTAGCAGCGACGTGGGCGGACGCAACCGGGCGCTTACCCTCCTCAACTTGGACACGGCTGCGGGACCCACGAAACAAGATGGACCCACGAGAGTCTCGCTTTCAGGTAGTAAAATGATGTAGCATGGATTAATATTTGGAGTACTTATTAATGACGACGTGTCATACAAGTAAAATGTTAGTTTCGATAAATCTTTCGTATGATAAGAACGAAACTTGAAAAGCTTAACTTGAAAGCGTATTCTTAAAGTTGTACAGCAAAGGTAGTAAGGAAATAAAGCACGTAAGAAGGTTTGCAGTAATGTAAATAGCAATAATGAAATACAAACAAGAGATCACGTCGATTTTAAAGTGGTTCGGTCAAATGACCTACATCCACTTGCAAGGCCCCTCTTCGATGAGGCTCCCACCTTCCACTAGCAAATCTCTTAAAATGAAAGGGCAAATACCCCTCTTACAACCTTTTACAAGCAATTCAACCTCTTACAAATTTTCAGCAAGAAAGAAGGAGGAGAACACTCTAGCAAATTGAAAATAAGACTTGCTAAAACTTTCTAAGACTTTTCTCTCAATCAATTGCTTCTCAAAAAGTTATAATCTCAGCTGAGATTTGAAGGGTATTTATAGGCCTCAAGAGAATTCAAATTTGGGCTCCAAAATTTAAATTCTCTTTAGGTTCCCGATGTTGGCGATACCACCGCCTATCAGTGGCGGTGCCACCGCTTGTCACTGTCAGACATTGATAGTGCTGGGCGGTGCCACCGCTCAGCCAGGCGGTGCCACCGCCCAGTCTGGCAGTGCCACCGCCAGACCCTTTGGTTCATTTGTTGGGCTTCAAATTTAACCCAAGCCAAGTCTAATTTTAGGCCCAGGATTTGATACTTAGAACAATTGAAGATCACTCGAGCAAAAGCTGGTAAACTTGAACTCCTTACTATGAAACTTAAAAGGTTCATGAAACAAGAATTAAAGAACAAAAATAAACTTAAAAAGAACGGAAATACTTACTATAAACGCAAGAAGAAGGAAGTATTCCTAGATAAATTAAGCTCATCCGATGACGAGGAGCAAACCGATGAAGATGAAACGACAAACTTCACTTTGATGACTCTCTACAATAAGGTAAACAATTCAAACGAAACTCCTACACTTTATTTTGAAATTACTTGAAGATTTTCCATGAGTTGTTTTTATATTAATTAGTAAAAGAAAAAAAAGAAAAAAAAAAAAAGTGGTATGGGATGAGAGCCATTTCCCGCCTCCCAACCCAGTCCTGGAGTTGATGCTCTGCTCTCGACCCTCACCTCATCCACCCAACAACACTCTTCTTCCATGTTAGATTAGATCAAGCTTTTGGAGTTAAAAGTCATCTAATTCAAAAAAAATTTATCATGGTAGCAGAGCAGGTTATGACTTGCTTGGAGTCAACAGAGCTTGTTTTAGTTCATCTACAGCTGCAAACAATCAAGCAAATGGGAATGCTATATGCAAGATTATGAATGATTAAAACACGAGGAAAATCCCGCATGATAACAATAAGCTGACTATAATCTAGCAGCTTGAATTGACAGACATTATTATTGGGGCTAGTCAGTAATCGCTTGTAATATTTGAGCACATCTCTTACAAAGAAAGTGGGAAAAAAATCAAAGATTAGAGATACATTTTTCTCCATCTTTTGTCATTGAAATGTGTCGGAACACAAAACAAAGAGCAATATACTGCACACAAGATAACCTTTTTCTAGTGAAGCAAACTCAATAAGAATAATTCCTATGCAGACCCTATCTGATGGATACAATACCACAAGAAAGCATGATCAAGTGCAGAAAGAGGAGCAGTTTTAATTCTTTGACATCGATTTACAAGGACGACATACCTCGAATGAGGATGTTATTTGTTTGACCACTGGAATTCTATTTCCAAGTGCCGAGGAGGGCCACTTTTGCTTTCGGGAAGTAGAATATACTCTCCGGCAGCCGATCCTAGCACAACCACCTGATCAACTTGGATCGTCACCTTTCCAAACGATTTCTGCAGTCAAATCAAATAATCGGGTCAAGTTTGAAAGGACCGAAAAGTCCAGTATTCTAAATCGTTATCGACAGCTTGTTAGAAACCACAAGCTGCAGTGTTTCTATCTTGCGTTTGTTGGAGAAGTACCTTTCCGAATTTACTCTTGTTCTTGCAAGATATGTGGAGCTTTTGGCCTTTAGGAGGACTATCAAATGCCCACGTGAAACTTTCATCCCATTCAGGTGTAGGACCAGTTGACACAATCTGGGGAACCACAAGTACTATTAGGAGAAAAGAGTAGCAAAGTTATAAAACTAAGATGTTCTGGTTCACAAATATGCCAAGGCAACCACAAACAGACAATGGATTTTTATTGCTTCCTCGGATGTCAAGTTCAGCTTCTTAATATTGAAAAATAACGAGTATTCCTGAAAATTATCTTCAGGCAATTAGAGATATCCATCTAAATCATATACTGTGACTCTCTTTCCTTACCAAAAGCTTAAACTACTTAAATAATTATTTCTTCAAGGATTAATGCACAAATGTAAGTGAAGATCACTGTTTTACCTTGGTGTGTATAGGTGGGTTGCTGCCAAGCCTAAGTTTGCAGTAGACACTTGGGTTTCCCACCGATTGTCTCAAATTGTTTCCACGTTTTATTATAACAGTTAGTGTCCCCGGTAAACTCTGCAGCAGAAGTTCAGCTTTCTCCTGAAATCGGGGTGGGCCACATTGGATCAAGTATTGCAGTAAAGGAATAGCCTCCGAAGCAGCAACAGTCTGAGCTTTGAAAACTTCAGCCGGGCACACAGACCATGCCTGCCTGAGAAGGAACAGTGAATCTAATGCTGCTTCCTGAGACACCTCTGATCCGGTTTTGAGGCACTTTACCAGAAGAGGAATACTCAGTGTAACAGGTTCAGTGGCTCTCAAGCGAGGAAAGTTACTTAGCAGTGCATTTAGTGCTTTTAAATACTCCTCATTCACACTTCCAGAGGCCAATAAATCCTTTTCGATTGCAGCTGCACATTTACCAAACAGTCTAAGAGATTCGAAAAAAGAAATACAATGTTTTAAGAGCTCAAATATGTGAGAAGAAAAACAGAATAGAATTAGCACAGGTAATAACTACATGAATAGATATATACGAATGATATTAGCCATGATTATCGATTACAGATGGCGCTTCTTAATATATGATGGACAGAGATCTCCCAAATTTCATCTCAGAAAGACAAATGAAAGCTATCAAATATAAGCCAGGTTTACTTGGACTCTTGTGTCCACTCTCATGAGTTGTGTTGAAGAGTGAGATGAGTTTTGGGTATGGATCTGTATGTTATTGTAGATATTTAACCAGTAAAATCTACTACAACAAAATGAGAAACGATTGTTTAGATTTTTGAGGATTGTAGCAGAGTCATCTTACAATATTTTGTATCATTGCAAAGGTGTCATTTACAACATAGTATAAGTTTGTCTCCTATGTATCCTCACATCTCATCCTGGTCTCCTTGCTGAATCAGACACTATAAGATGCCCATGTATATGAAAAACTGATAGATAAGTGTACAATTGAAGTTCCTGTTTAGTGGTTATTCAGATAGGTGTAAAGCTGACAACAGAAGGTGACGACAACTAGTTGTACCTCTTAGATTATTTTACAACAGAATATTCAGAAAATTATTGAATCAAATATTTTATATCTGGCGAATACCAATGAACAAGCAAGATCTAGAATATTCTTAAAATTAGTTGAGTATAGATGCAAACTTAATATAGCAGCAAATTCCATGAGAATAACTCGAGGATTTAGTAGAAAATGATAGTAGAACAAGATACTGAATGAACTATGTACCATGCTGAATAAAATCACAGATCTACCAGGGCACAATTTGGCAGCTATATGCTTCATGAAAATAAACTAAACAGCTAAGTTAGACATTACTGAACCTTCCCATTTTTTCATGAGATTTAAGCTTCCAAAAAATGATAAGGGGTTTAAGACAATACCAGTAATTGTTGTTACAGTCTCACTGGAAGCATATTCTTGGATAGTTTGAGTAGAAAACAGAAGTTTAACAAACATCGCTGCCTGGGCTGAAGTATCTGGATTGCTGGAATTGATCAGCTCAAGCACAACTTGGACACCACCAGCTTCTGCAACAGCTCTCTTATTAGACCGGCTGTAAGTTACTAGGTTTTGCAGGGCACATAAGGCTACAACTTTCATTTCTTCAGTTGGTTGATCTTCAAGGAGATTTATCAGAGCCCGGCATGCTGAAACAGCATCTGTAGTTCGAGCAAGACCTTCATTCTGGAATAGATCACCTAACGCAAGAGCTGCAAGCAACTTCCCCTGCTGAGACTGTGTTTGAGGATCTAGAAGGTACATTGATAATGGTAATATGGCAGATTTAGCAGCTTTTGAGTCTCTAATCTTCACATTGTTCAATAATGATTCCAATAATCTGGCTGCAGCTTCCTCACACTGATGACTCCTGACAAGTTCTAGCAGAGCCTCCACTGCGCCACTTTCAGCCATTGCTTCTGCGCTAGTTGAATCATCACTTTCCAAGACAAGGAGGGCATTCAGTGCACCAATAACTGTAGTTTCTGTTCCAGAGTGAAGCAGTTGCACTAGAACAGCCACAGGCACCTCCAGAAAATATTCAGAGCTATACTGCAAGATAATGGACAGAATCCAAGCAGCAGATTCCCATATAGCATGAGGCAAGGGAGTGTCAGATTGCAGTATGACCTTAGATATTTCATGGACACCACCTTGTTTTGCAATTGTGTTTGACCAGATCATGACAATTTTAACGAGAGCTTTTATTGCTTTCTGCTGTAAGATGCATATACCTGATCCAAGAAGTTCAATGAGAGGAATAATTGCTTGCTGTGTGACTGGATCCTTCTGCAGGTGTTCCTCCAAAAGAAGAATTGATAGAAGTTCTGCAGCTAACTGTTTTACCGCTTGACTGGGTGAATCCAGTAGTGCAATGACTGGTTCAATAGCCTGTTGAGGTGTCAGGTTATAATTAGCTCGACACTGGGATTGCTCCAAAATATTAACAAGAACCTTTAATGTACTATGCTGTCCATCAGCACCAAATTCAGATCTTGTAAGTAAAAGAAAAAGTGGATCCACAACTTTGGCAGCTGATGGACCCTTAACTATGCTAGCATTGTTAGTCAATATTCGAAGAAGTTCTGCAAATGCAACACAAAGAAAATCTGGAGCTTTGTGAAGAATATCAAGTATTCTTTCTATTACTCCGCACTTTACCAATTCCAACTTACAATCTGGCCTGTTTTTGCCTAATTTTATGAATGCACTAGCAACTGCCTCATGAAGGCTATAATTTTTACCAGATAGCAGATCAACCAGTGGGACAACAGCTCCATGTGCAGCAATTACTTCCGCCAACTGATCTTCATCTAAAAGCTTATCCAATGTTCGAACTGCTGAGTGTTGAGCAGAACTAAACTCACCTACTAGTAGAGACACCATAGGATCCACACAACGTGCAGCAACTGCAGTAGATCGGATTCTTGTATTTCCAAAAAGAACAGCACATAACTCAGCAGCATCTCCCTTCAGTTCTAGTGAACTATTTGAAGAAAGAATCCGGACGAGAACATCCACAGCGCTCAGTTCCACATCCACAATGTTAAAGGCTCTTGATGGGTTATCATGAAGCAGCCTAACAAGTGCAGCGATAGCAGCATGTTGCTCCCTTGCAGAGCCAGTACTCAAAATCTCTACAAGAGGTTGAATAGCTTGCCGAGCTGACTCTCCATGCCTGATATGATCTGATGAAAACAAACTCTCAAGTGCTTTAGCTGCACTATACCTGGAATTTCTTCCTCCCAAACGTAAGACTGCAATAAGTTGATTAACAGAACTATGTGCTGATTCATGATGCCTTACTTCAGCGGTGCTGAACAGAATGCCCAGTAGATCTGTTGCGGCTTCTTCTGTTGTATCTTGTGGGCCAAGTGACAGGTACTTATTAAGTGCCTCCAGGGCCCCAGAATCAACCATTACCAGCTTGTTTGATGGGCAATCTACTGCTAGCTGTGCTAAGAGGCCTAATGCAAGAAAAGGTGCACCTGGTCGATCTGGAATTGGCTTGAGTAGATCAACAAGTGCAGGTATTGCTTTCCGTGAAGTTGTGCCAATCCTAATTTCATCAACTCTGAACAACCTCTCCAGTGCAACTTGTTGTGGATTTGGCACCAAAGAGAACTCCTCTGCCAATTCTAGAAGATCAGCTATATTATTGTCAGCACAACCAAGCAAAGATATAAGCCCATTAGCTGCCCCAGAATTAGCAACAGAAAGCAAAGTTCCTCTGCTACCACCAGAAACTAGACTTGCCAAAGCCTGTGCGGCAAAGTATCTGTTCACAGACTGCTCTGATCTCAACAAACTTGCAAGCACTGGAATAGAGCGCATTGTTGCATTTGAACGTATAATATCCCTATCTTGAAATAGCAATGCTACGAGTAAAGCAGAAACCCACATACCGTTATCTTCTCTAGAATCGCCCTGCCAGTTTCATGTTCCAAAATGCAAATAAGCTATGAAGTGACTAGGGCTATAGATTTTATGGACAAACATAATGAATTTTGAAACCCATCATAAGCATAAAAATTGTCAGCTAACAGATATAGAAAAATATTTAAAGTTGCTTTACTATGGAATGCAACAGCAGAACAAGTTGCTGACTTACCTGTATAGACAGGAGTCCATGACAAGAGATTTTGTCAGCGAGGATCTCAACTGCCCCAGCCTCCATTATAATTGCTTTGGTATGATTATCATGAATAGCAAGTTTAGAAAGTAGCCATAGGACAATCATGTTACCGGAGATCAAAGCTGTGCTGAGTTCCACTTCACCAGTAATGGGATGCCTTTTGGGATGCCTGTTGATTATAATACCAGTTGGCCATTCATCATTTCTGTGGTCAAATGAAGAACCTGTGGGGTGTAGCATCTTCACAAGGGAATGAATAAGTCGCATGCATAAGCTTGTTTCATGCAAGGCATCTACCAGCTTCTGGCTCTGGGCTTCTGCAGCACAAATAAGGAGAGCACTTCCTCCGACTTTAATTTTGAAACTGTTGGACTCAACTACTCGTCTTGCAATGGATGGCATACACACAGAGGCTCCAGATACTAGAACACCGAGTATAGAGTGTTGATCATAACAGAGTCTTGACAGTACTTCTATAGCTTTATCTTGCAACAAGGATGTTCCTTCAGCTATACAAGAAACTAAAGGGGCTATCTTGTGGGGATTTTCAGCAAGGATTGACCATGGAGGATTTACAAGGTCTATTGAATTTTTGGACCTCGATAACATCACAAGTGCATCAAGAACTTCTGAAGTAGCTGCGTCTTGAATACTTACAGATTCTAGAGTGTCAATGAGTGTGAGAACTGTCCCAGCACGGTTTACAATATCAGCCAATGTCTGATCAACAAAGTGACACTGAAGAAAATGAGAGATTGCTGCTGCAGCATGAGTTTTCCCTTCCATAGTGCCATCTTGCATAACACGTGTAATAGGGAGAATAATCTCCTCAGGAGATGTTTGTGTGGAAATTTCATAATCCAGAAGAAGATTAGCTAAAGCATGCGTTGCCTGCTCAGCCACTTCAAGAATTGGGGAACTGGCAAGAATAACTAATGGAGCCAAAGCATCTCTAGCAACTGCAGCAACCTCCTTGTTCTGCATAATGGAAAGAAAAATAGCAGCAAGGCAGCACGAAGCCTCTGTCAGAAATTTTTCAGACTCAACATTAAGTAGATTCATGATAGACACAAGAGTCTTCAAAGCAAAATGAGTTTCTCTTAAGTCTTTGCGGCAGTGAAAGAGTGCTGCAAGAGCTGATGCTGATTTAGCTTGAGTCTCTTCTCTTGCAGAGCTAAGGATTTTTATCATGGTCTCAATGGCATCATTTGCAGCACTTCCTTCACGCAAGATGTCATTCAGGGGTGCCACTGAGAGCAAACTTCTTAGTGCATCCAATATATGAACTTTAGACTCAGGCTCACTGCTAGTTAGCAGAGCTGACAGCTGGCTGATAGTTCCAGTGTCCGACTTTTGGATTAAATAGTTTATAGTTCTTGATGCAATTTCCTTCCCATTATCACTTCCATTCTTTAGCAGCCACAGTAAAGCAGGTACTGCATCGGCGCTTTCAACACATGCTCTTATATCTTCACTGTGGTTACAGAGGTTGCCAAGGATCATTGCAGAATCTTCTTTTGCTTTGGAAGATCCTGTTTCCAAGATTTGAACAAGAGGTGGTATTCCTCCAGCAGCAGTTATGGCCCATTTGCTTTCATCATTCTCATTGGACAGAAGGCAAAGCAAAGCAACTGCATATTCCTGCTGTTGCTCTGAAGAGAGACCAAGAAGAGATATCAACAACTGAACACCATCACGACCTTGCAATGCATGCCATAGACTGCATTCTTTGTTGCACAGTATAACCAGAGATTTAACAAGCTCCTCTTGCGCCTCGTTCATTGTTATAGTTATTAAACAAACAAGCAAGCGCTTTGCATCAGGATTTTCAAGCGTCCTTGAGAGTATGTTGTTCCCATACAAGCTGGCTAAGGCTTCAATAGTACGCTCCTGCACAAGAAACGCCATCTTTGGTTTGAATTGCTTTACTAGTATCTTCTCAATAACCAAAGGATCTGATGGCCTGATAGAGTCAGCATTTATATCATATATCATTAAGGCTGAAGCTAAAGCACCCAATGTGTCAGCAACCTGTGAAGGTGAAGAACATGATTCAAGGCTCTCACCAAGGCTGGAAATGACAAACGACAACCCACCAGATATATTTGCCAATGCACACATTGCATTTTCCTGCAATGCTTGAGCAGATTCCCCTTGCATAAATTCTTTTGATGGAGCTATAGTTGCATTGATTAAAGCAGGGATCCCACCTAAAGTAGCAATCTCACGTCTGGCTTCCTTACACTGTGCAGAAAGAGCTTTAAGTGTGCCTGCAGCCTCAGCTCTGACAGAGGCTTCATTTCCAGGCCCAAGCAATTTGAGGAGTTGTTTGGTGGCTTCTGCAGCTAAGACTCGAGAACAAATTGATGCATCTTCCATCATTACACATCCAAGAAGACAGCAAGCATTTGCCAAGGTACTTATTTGCCCGGAAACAATCAGTTTTATGAGTATATCTACCCCACCATATTCTATAGTTGCCGACCAAAATCCCTCTGCATTCTTGGATAAGTTTTTTAATGCAGAAATAAGCAACCCATCAACCATGCTTCCATTTCTAGGACTGTTCTTCAGTTGGTCCCATAAGGCAGGAACAACTCCTTCAGTTGAGAAAATCTTTGATCCAACATGGTCCCTTGCCCCACCTTGTGAAACAGCATAAATAGATTTGGCAGCTGCAGTTTGGCCCTCGGCTGAGCTAGACTTAAGGAGAGCAAGCAAAGGAGGAATGCATCCACCAAGAAGTACTTTTACTCTTACTTCTTCCTCCTTGCAAAGAGATCCTAATACAGAGGCAGATAGCATTTTGACTCCCAGTGATCCTGATCTGAGAAGAGCAACAAGTACTGGAACTGCTTGTGTGTGAGAGCCAACAGCCCCAAAAGCACTATCACGAGTTACGACAAGATCTAGTAACTCTTTCAAAGAGTTCTCTTTTTCTTGATCTGTTGAAGAAACCTGACGCAAATGTTCAATGCACTGGGCAACACTTGAAATTGTTCCATCTGGATCTCCCACATTGCCACGATCTCTGGAAGCAGATAATGAATGAGCTTAAAGTAAGTTAAAATTGATACAACTACAAAATTAAGATGACAATTCTGAGCTATGTCAGACATGGTAAGATCAAGCTTTTTAATACATCTAATTCAATGCTCACTAAGAGAGAATCAAACTCTGGGGTAGTCTTTCAGGGGGTGCAAAATGACAAGCCCAACAACATCAACATTCTGAAACCCAGGCAGATGGCAGATGAGATTGTAAAAGATTATATACACCTAGGACAACTGTATGTTGATTTTAGTCATGAGCAATTGGATGTTTAACTATATTTCTTTCTGTCTTAACAGTTTATTTCTAGACAACCTGAACTTAGTGCTCAATGGACATAATAAACTGTCCCAATTTTGTGCCTGACCCAAGTTTTGGCACATAGTTATGGCAGAGCTGTTCATGGTTTGGTCCATTCGTGTCATCTGTTATTCTCTTATACTGCCATTACCATCTGTTATACTTGCATCATGCATCTATCTTGCCAACATGGCTAGCACAAGCACCTTGGCTCGCACAATGTCAAAAAGGATTAGCACTCCAAAAGGTGGACTTGTTCATGCTAATGTCACTAGAGATGTCTAGAAGGACTAACTGTAGTAACTTATTATTTATTTATATATATGTGTGTGTGTGTGTGTGTGTACATGTTTTTATTAATAATCGTATTGTTCTTACTTCTTACAAAGTTTTACTTTCACATGTACTGTAAAGTGTAAAATCTGTCCAATTTAAGCTTCCATATTAGCAGCATAGTATGAATAAGGCACTGATGGCAGGGCAGCAGTTGCAAGCAACAACTTCAGTTTCAAGTTGTCAACAAAGAGAAAAAGGATATTTCAGACTTCTAGAATAATGGAACTTATCGTCTACCATGGTATGTAATTTTTACTTGTCACTAGCTTAGTAACTACTTTTTTGTCTTTTTCATTTTATGCTCCATATATTCCAAAGTAAAGAAGGAAAGGTGTACATGCTAATATGTCCTATGTGATGTATTGAGATATGCTAACCAATCATACTGCCATAACCCATTATGCAGATTGTAAACAGTGATCTTACTCACAAGTACACAGTAAAAGACAAAAATGTTCTTTTTAAAGTACAACAGATGCAGGATCATTAAGGAGATTTTGGCAATTTGTAGTTGCAATGTTTATACATCCATGGTATTAGAAAAGAACATTTTCTTATAGCTAACCAAGATATGTCTCCTTTTGACCAAGGTGAAATGTACCCAGATACTCCCAAAATTTTCAAGATATTAAGGAGGAATTAACACCCCCAAGCTTCTTTTGAATAATCAAGTGGATCAAGTAACAAAAGTTCATGAAAATGATACAACAATTCTCAAAAAAATTATATATTTTACATATTAAAATGTTAATAAATGTCATAAATGTGTCATGGTCACACAGGTCAGCTCTTCTTCCTATTTGCTTGAAATAAACAAGATTTCACATTGTTCAACCATTTAAAATTGCTAATATTTTCAAAATATGTACATGCAAATGAATTTTCAGTTAGTTCAGATGCAAAAATTCAAAAAAAAAAAGAACTGTGTTTTTTGGAGAACTTTTAAATTAGTTGACCATTCAACAAAAGCATACGGATTCTCTACCTTATATGTACCATGAATGCTGACAGCCATTAAACATGTTAGCTCCAAGATATGACAACAGTTTTGCCAAGATAAACAGTGTCTCTATCATTTATTCATTGCATATGAATTTTCGGTAGAAAGATTGCAAGTTTAATGTTTTTATCAAATTATGACTAGTTTACAGATCTGAGCCATTACACATGCAAGGATTTGATGCACCTTGTACCACTACTGACATTAGGCAATGAGTGTTTAAGAAGCAAAAAATCAAGATATTTCACTCACCTCAAGCCCATCTTTGTGACTGAATATGGAGTTGGTGGCTCCGATTCTTGAATCTTAGAATCCAACTTTTTCTCCTGTGACAATATAAACAATGCAAATCAGATGCTGAATCAAATGAGACAAAACATCCATTTAAACAAACTTCTTAGGTCTGCATGGACATCGGTAGTTCATAAAGAGATAGATAGCTCATGTATTATTTAGATACAGAAATGATCTATTTTATGAATGAATCACTAATTGGTCCTCCCCATAATAATAATTTTAAATGTGTTGGAAAAAGAGTTAAATTTTGCTGGCATAAGTTCAGTAAAATCAGTTGATCCTCATTCCTCAGTTCCTCACAATATCTGATCATCAATCAATGAGATTTTGGCAGTCTTCACGATGCCCAATCATGCCATTGCATGCCACAATAAAGAAGAAGCTTAATGGATGTAAACAATATGGAATCCATGGTTTGCTGAATGAGGCAAATTCAGAGAATATTGACACAGATTTAGTTTTGAAGTATTGTAACAGCAACTAACAAATGAATTTTAGTATGGTATTTCATGCACAGTATTGTGGGATATTGCGGCTTGTGATGTGATTCCATGTGAGATGTATATCGATCATACTCAGCAAGTGTAGCATTAGGAAATTCTGATGATTGATCTGTCCTTTTATTTTTAAATTTTCAATATTCATCAAATATGATGTAATAAAATGATGGTCAAGAAGATGGTCAGCCAACAAGCAATTTCAATTTGAGGGCAGTTACAAGCTCTTACTATGATACTACACATCAACAATTGCATCCTCACTGGAACTCTCACAGAAGGTTTAGTGAATTATCATTTTTCAAATCCTTGCAAGTGGATGTAAATTAAATTAAACTGGAATATCAGTTAAATATACAAAGTGAATAGTATATCTAAGGTTTTCGGATTAGAAAGGCAATTATTCTTGCATTATTTGGAACTAGGCATTTGGTAATTGTATTCACATATACCTTTTCTCAACACTGAGATTGAAGTGCATCTCCAATAAGCACTCTCATAATCTTCCTTTTTAAGATCAAATCCTCTTGGGGTATCAGTTTTCAAACATAGTCTATTGTATTTCTAACAAATCAAGAGGACACAACAAGCAAACACATTAAGAACTTCACACTACATAGAATTTGTGGCATCTAATGTCACGTATAAAGGAAAAGTTTGAAGCCTAATATTGTGGCATTTCTATGCAAGGATTTTAATTTCGAATAATACCGCCCGTATCGGGAGGTACATACCGGTCCGCTAGTAGATCAGTACACAGACTGTCTGCTACCAGGTGGTACCGTCGATTGGGGCTGCTTCCGCCCTGTTACTATCCTAAATTGGTCAATGACAGTCGATTTCAACTGTCGCTGCCCTCTATCGGGTGATACTAGCCAAGGGAGAGCCGAGGGAGAAGAAAGAAGAGGGAGAAGAGAAGGGAGAACCTGAAGATCCGACGTTGCTCTCCCTTGACGATCCCGATCTGTTGCTGCCCTCCCTTGCCGGATGCCATAGATGAGATGTTGCCTCCTCATCATTTGAGGTGATGTAGCCTCGGCGTTGTCGGCAACTTCTCCTCATCTATGTGGGGAGAAGAAGCCTCGGTGATGTCGCGAGGAGAAGAAATGTTGCCTTGTCGAGGTGACATATCTTCTCCCCATGCGGGCAGAAGAAACAAGGCGGCGACGTCACCTCGTCGCCCTTTTTTACACAGCGGGCAGAAAAAGGAGGCGAAGTCGTCTTTTTTTTTTAACTTATATATATATGCATATATATATATATGTATATATGCATATATATATATATGTATACACACACACACACACACACACACACACACACACACACACACACACACACACATATATATATATATATATATATATATATATATATATATCGAGTGGTACACACTCGGTACTCTGTACCGTACCCTACTGAGCTATGCTCGAAACTCTAATACAGTACGAAATTACGATCCTTGTTTCTATGTAATATCCCTCTGACCTGCAAAGATGCCAATTTAACATTCAATTGCCAAAAAATGTCCAAACCAAATAAAGAGGATCAATATAAAAGGAGGAGCTAACATGGATCAAAATGTTAAAAGACACTCTAGTTACCAACAAGTCTCATTCTCAAAAATAAAAATAAAAAAAACCTTGAAGAAGAAAATTATTACCTTGTGAAGCCTATTTTCAGTTGATGCCAACCACATTTAGAAAGTATATACAGATCAATCTATCGTCAATCACAAAAAAAATACTAAGAAACAAAAGTTAGCATCACGTTTGTATATACTTGATAAGAATTAGGAATTCTTTTCTGCAAGCAGCCCATTCATTTGGTACTGCAATTAGGGGTTGACATGGTTTTATCATCGTGCCCTCTACTTACAGTTTTATATTTCTTTTTCTGTTTTGAGGATAATGAGATAACTTGCCCAATATTAACCTAGAACCATATTAAAAAAAATAGTTTGCATTGAGCCATAATCATATCAACAAAGCATTATAATTCCCAACAAGACTGTTAAGAAAACAATGACTAGCAAAGATCAGCTGTAAAAGAATAGTAGCTTCAAGCATCTGCTTTTCTCTATGATATTACAGAGGAGGAGGATTTCTACAAATGGCACCAAGAAAAGGCAATCAATTTTATTTACAGAAACGGGAAAGAAACAGTCAAAAGACTAACTACCAGATCTGATGCTCCATAGCTGCCACCATTGCTGCTTGTGTACCTCCAAGCAAGTGTTGTCGCCATCTTTACTGCAACCGAGTGATCTCTTTGCTAAGTAGATCTAGATGTCCACTTTGCAACAACCTATCCCAATATTTATTCAGGAGAAGCAGAACAACCAAAAAGAGATAATCAAGATCCACATTCATAAAAGTACAGTAACTAGCTATGCGACCAAATTAGGGCGAATTCTATGCTGACGAATAGCAATCAGTAGTAAATCTAATCAATAAAGACTCGACAAAGAGACACATTATGATTCTTTAATGCGTAATAGGGAGGGACAAAGATCCTCATTTAAACCAAATCTGCATTCGCCTTTTTCAGATCTGAGGATTTCTCGCTGCTCCCAAAATGGTCTCGAACAAGAACACCAACCCATGCCAGAAATGTACAAATCCATCGAGCGCATTCGAATCACAAGCTCGTCAGCTAATTCCTACCACCTCCCAAAGAAACGACGGAAAAATGAATCCATCTCCGGAACCAAAGGCTCCAAGATCGCGATTTTCGATGAAATCGAGGCAGCAAATAATCACATCCATGTCCGATTCCTCAGACGGGACCAGATTGTCGCCTCTTGGGCACAAATTCTTCAAAGATCCAGAATTGAAACTCGCTGACGAAAAACACACGTCACAAATTCCGCGAAAAGAAAAGCCAAGACAAACCTTTACAGGGATTCTGCAGAAAGAGGGCTTGATTTCCAGAATCGGAGCGTTGTTGTTCCTCCTCCACTTCCGATCGAGCGGAGAGGAAAAAGATCCCTGGATTGTTACGACTACTGTTATTATTCTTCTTCTTCTTCTTCTAGTTTTGCTCGCTCTGAATCGAGTTTCAATGTATTTATACAGTGAGCTTTCTCTCTCTCCAGCGCCCGCCGACAGTTAAAACCAGCGAGGGGATGGAGCGGCGGCTCGTAGAGGAGCGGCGCCAGCCGACACCGTTGTCTTTTATTGAAGGAACTTTAGTTGCTAAATTATGCCCATTTTATTTCATTTTCCACTTACCTTGACGTGGAAAAAGAAAAAAATAGACTATCTTCAAAAGAATATCTTTACTCTATCTTCTAAGTGTAAATTAATAGCATGATGAAATAGCTTTCAAATCACAAGATAAAACATTAAAAGCTTAATATGAAATTGGATTCTTTGATCCAAGTGCTCTCGAAAGATGATAAATTATATTTTATCATCATTGATCGGATGGATTTGTAAGGAATTATTCATCTAAGATGGTAGGTGTTTATGTTTTTGAGAATAATTCGATGAATATATGAGTTATCGATTCTCCTGCTTAAGACTAAATATAAGGTGGTGTTTTCGAGCATAGAAATTAAAGTTGAATATTTTAAATATTGATCGATTTAGTATTCCTCGGTAGTAGCTTCTTATAGGAAAAAAAACTGAAAGTAAAATGACATATGATTGATTGATTAGGGCGGACTACATGGCAATTGCTTAACTGTGTACTAATCATGTTAGTAGATACTAATTAATATTATTATTATTTTTTTCTGAAAGTATTCGATTAACTTGAGAGCTAATTTGGTAATCACATAAGAACATAATTTCTTTTCCCTGTCAAACGCAAATGCTAATTTGTAGCCAGCTACGAAGGCCGAGCCGAAAACCCCTCTCTCTCTCTCCACTCATACATCAAGCAACAGCTGGCACAACAGCGGTAGGTAGTACAATACTCGGCACTAATCAGTGAGACTTTGATTCAATTAGCTGATAATGACGTCGGCCATCTCTCACCAATATGATGCGTTCTCCCGACCTCCCTGCGGTTGAGACACAGCCATATAAGAGTTCGTGGACTTGGGAGAACACAGTACACGCATCACCACCGTCAAAATCTGACCATTTGCACCATAGTCGGGGGTTTCTTTATGGCCTCCCACGGCAACCGTGATCGAGACCGGGCAACGGGCACGGACCTTCGCAAGCTGGGTGATTTGGACGTTACAGCAGGTCGATTGGAATAATAAACTATGTAAAGCTTCTTATAATATACATGTCGAAGTTGACGTAATGCGTTGCTCATGACTCTGCGTTGGAGTAACCCAAGTTAGACGCTGTAAATATTCAATACCTCAAAACTATTATCATAACTATGTTATGTGGTCATCATGGGACGGCTCGGTATCTTTTAGATAGGTAGGATTTTGCTTTTAAAGGTATTTATTCCTCTCTCTCTCTCTCTCTCTCTCTCTCTCTATATATATATATATATATATATATATATGGGATATTTTAATGATTAATATATTCTTTTTTAATGATTGTAAAAAAGTAAACGTGAAGCTTTCTCCATCATCGACCGTGAGTGACTGTTGGTAGTCCTCTGGTCCTTCTCCTTGGTCACTAAGGATGAAATCTACTTAAAGAAAGAATTATCATGCTCGGTAAACGAAGCAAATACGAAGAAGGATCACTTGTCAAGATGCATCAGTTTTATAAGAATTAAGCAGTGCTAAGTGATGGTGATAGCATATAATATTTTTCCAATTCTTACTGATCAATTGAGAAAAATCTTCTTTTCTAATATATATATATATATATATATATATATATATATAAATAGTCATTACACTCAACTAATTCAAGTGTGCTTTATAATTACATCTTATTCTATCATGATATAAGATCCATTGCCTTAAGAGCAATACTTATCTCTTCATCGACGAGAATCTGCATTTTTTGCTGTCAACGCTCCCCATGGACACAATCTGCCATTGCTCCCACGACACTTGTAAAGTCCTCGAGCGACGACACCACCACTCCGGTCGGAGCTCCAAAGGCTTCTAACCAGCCTCCTATGTTGCTCCAATGGCTAGCATTGCACTCCCTGTCGAGAGTCCAAGTGTGAGTGTCGTGGATGATACTATCTTCTTCTCGTCATTGTTTGATCCGCACAAGCGACTGCCCCTCTTCTTCATTAGTGAAAAGTCCCTCTCTAGTAGATCTACACCCTCTCTTCGGACGACTATGATCCATTGGTCTTAGACCCCTCTCTTTTCTTTTACTTGCTATTGTCAATCACTATCACACTACTGCTCTCCAAGAGACGATCCTCGCCAAGTGATTATAACCTCTGGTTCGTTGATAGTCTTTCTGTTGGGAAGAAACATGTTAATGCGGAATAATTCTTTTTCCTCTTTGTGTATCAAAATAGGTTCCTCATCAAAATATCAACTTGATATCAAAATGCTAATATCAATCAGCACAGCATAAACAATAGAGCAATAAATCAATCACACAGTGAGATCAAATCTTTTTAACGTGGAAAACCCAATGTGGAAAAAACCACGGGACCGCAGTCCACCTCAAACTTCCACTATCAATAATAATGATAACAGGTTTACAGTAGGTCTTCTCTAGAATAACTAGAGGATCAGAATAACATCAAGATCATAGATCTTGGCTCAAGAATAGCATATCTTCATCACATAGGATGGATCTCCTCAAAAGAGAATTCTAGTCTCACGGAGTAGATATCGTAGGAAAGTACCTTAGAGAGGGTAAACTGTAGATCAACATCGTTAGGATTGTAGAGTTTGCTGCAAGGATTCTCCACATAAAATTTGGGCCGAAACTGACAACGTTTGGCCACCGATCGTCAAGCAGAAAACTCAGAAACCTAATCTTTCTCTCTCTCTTTTCTCTGCACGCCGCCGCTGCACGCTCACTGTGCACGCTACACGCTCACTCAATTTTACCCTTTCTCTCTTGATTTCTTTGATTTTGGCTGACGGCCCAAATTTGTCCAAGCCCACATATGGGTTGGACCCAACAATTCTCCCCCTCCAGCTCATATGGTGGGCTGTACCAAGCCCACTCTTCGCCTACATGCTTCTAGCTTCTCCTTAGGCAATGACTTTGTCAATATATCTGAACCATTCTCATTGGTATGCACCTTTTCCAACTGTAATTCTTTCATCTCAAGCACATCACAAATCCAATGATATCTCACATCAATATGCTTGGATCTAGAATGATATGTTGAATTCTTGGAGAGGTGAATGACGCTATGATTGTCACAGTAAACAGTATATACTTTCTATTTCAAGCCTAATTCCTGTAGAAACTTTTTCATCCATAAAGTTTCCTTACAGGCTTCAGTAACTGCTATGTATTCTGCTTCTGTGGTTGATAGAGCAACACATTTCTGTAACTTTGACTGCTAAGAGACTGCTCCTCCTGCAAATGTCATCAAGAATCCTGAAGTGGACTTCTTGGAATCAGTATCACCTGCCATGTCTGCATCTGTGTAGCCTTCTAACACAGGTTCATCATTGCCAAAACATAAACACAACCTGGAAGTACCTCTTAGATATCTTAATATCCATTTCACTGCTGCCCAATGTTCCTTTCCAGGATTAGAGAGAAATCGACTGATAACTCCAACTGCATGAGCTATATCTGGCCTAGTACAAACCATAGCATACATCAAACTGCCTACTGCAGATGAGTAAGGCACTTTGGACATTTCTTCTTTTTCTTTCTCACTTGTAGGACATTGTTTCGAACTCAGTTTGAAATGACCTGCAAGTGGAGAACAAATTGCTTTGGCTTTACTCATATTGAATCTTTCAAGAACCTTTTCAATGTAAGTCTCCTGAGATAGCCAAATCTTCATTTTCTTCCTATCACGAAGAATCTTCATGCCAAGTATTTGTTTCACCGATCCTAAGTCTTTCATGGCAAAAGACTTACTTAGCTCTCTTTTAAGCTTTCCAATTTTTTCAACATCATGGCCAACAATCAGCATATCATCAACATATAGCAGTAAAATAATAAAATCATCATCTGAAAATTTCTTCATAAACACACAATGATCAGATGTGGTTCTATCATACCCTTGGCTCATCATAAAGGAATCAAACTTCTTGTACCACTGTCTAGGTGCCTGTTTGAGTCCATATAAGCTTTTCCTAAGCTTACATACCAGATTTTCTTTTCCCTTGACTTTGAAACCTTCTGGTTGCTCCATGTAAATTTCTTCTTCTAAGTCACCATGAAGAAATGCTGTTTTTACATCAAGTTGCTCAACTTCTAAATTCAAGCGGGCAGCCAAACCAAGAACAACTTGGATAGAGGACATTTTTACAACCGGAGAAAATATTTCTTCAAAGTCAATACCTTTCTTCTGACTGAATCCTTTCACAACTAGTCGTGCCTTGTATCTTTGTTGTGAGCTATTATTTTCAGTCTTCAATTTATAAACCCACTTATTCTTGAGAGCTTTCTTCTCTTTCGGCAGCTTTACCAAGTCATAGGTGTGGTTCTCAAGCAAGGATCTCATCTCTTCTTGCATGGCTTTAACCCACTCACTCTTATTCTTATGTAGAATAGCTTCTTGGTAAGTTTCTGGCTCTCCCCCGTCAGTAAGCATAACATACTCATGTGGAGGATATCTGGTAGAGGGTTGTCGCTCTCTAGTGGATCTTCTCAATGAAATCTCAACTGGTGGTGGAGGTAGCTGTTCAGTTGGTTCAGAATCATCAACTGTAGGTGTATCATGACTAGTATTCTCACCACAATCTTCTTGTTCATCTCCCCCATGATCATCATGAACTACAGGTGAAGGAACTGGACCCAAACTCCAAGGAATATAAACAGAGGTTTCTGGCTTCTCAACATTATCACCATCATCAAACAATTGGTCTTCAAGAAACACAACATCTCTGCTTCTAATAATCTTCTTGTTCACTGGATCCCATAATCTGTACCCAAACTCTTCATGACCATATCCCAAGAAGATACATGCTTTTGCCTTATTATCAAGCTTGGACCTCTCATCTTTGGGAATATGAACAAATGCTTTACACCGAAAGACTCTCAAATGATTATAAGATATATCTTTTCCTCTCCATACTCTCTCTGGAACATCACCTTGCAGAGGAACTGATGGAGAAAGATTTATCAGGTCAACTGTAGTTCTCATAGCCTCCCCCCAAAATGACTTCGGTAACTTGGCGTGAGAAAGCATACACCTAATCCTTTCTTTAATGGTTCTGTTCATCCTTTCTGCCACACCGTTCTGCTGAGGAGTTTTAGGAACTGTTTTCTCAAGCCTGATACCATGGAACCTGCAATAATTCTCAAAAGGACCCCTGTACTCGCCACCATTATCTGATCGAACACACTTTAGCTTTCTATCAGTTTCTCTTTCAACATTGACATGAAACTCCTTGAAAGCATCGAGTACCTGGTCTTTAGATTTCAAAGCAAAAGCCCACACTTTTCTAGAATGGTCATCAATAAAAGTAACAAAATAAAGAGCACCTCCAAGAGTTCTAGTTTGCATAGTACAAACATCAGTATGAACTAAATCAATAACATCAGATCTTCTAGATGATGGATATGTCTGAAATGCAACTCTATGTGTTTTTCCAGCTAAGCAATGATCACAAGATTTAAGAGATGTACCTTGCAACTCTGGTAAGAACTGCTTTCTAGCAAGAGTTTGAAGTCCCTTCTCGCTGATATGTCCAAGCCTCTTATGCCAAAGATCTATACTTTCACCTTTTCAAATTGCATTAATCTCTCCTTTGTGTAGCTTAGCTTCCATGACATAAAAAGAGTTAATCTTCTTTCCTTTTGCCACAATTAGAGAACCTTTAGTGAGTTTCCATTTACTTTCACCAAAATAATGTGCAAAGCCCTCATCATCAAGTCTACCTGTAGATATCAAGTTAAGACGAATATCTGGAACATGCCTTACATCTTTGAGTATTAATTTGCTCCCAATACTGGTCTCCAAGCAAATATCTCCAATACCCACAATCTTATATGTACCATTGTTTCCCATTCTAACATTACCAAAATCACCAACAGTGTAAGATTTAAAGAAATCACCATGAGAAGTAACATGAAATGAAGCACCAGAGTCAATTACCCAGTTACTGTCCTGAGCTACAAGACTGACACAACCTTCATCACAAACAATAGTGATATTACCTTCAGCAGCAATTGTATTGGTCTCTTTTTCATTTTTCTTCATTTCATTCTGTTCTCGCTTCCAAAACCTACACTCTTTCTTCATGTGACCTAGCCTATTACAGTGAAAACATTTGATATCTCTTCTAGACTTGGATCTTCCTCTATAACCATATGGATTTCTGCTATGACTTCTTCCACGTCTTTCTTGTTTTTCAGTAACAAATACACTAGAAGAAGATTCACCCTGTTCTTTCCTTCTGGCATCTTCATTTAGCAAACTGTCTTTAACTATATCTATGGTTAGAGTCCCCTCTGGCGTGGAGTTACAAATAGTCACAACATACGTTTCCCAACTTTCTGGTAAAGAGCTGAGAAGTAATAATCCCTGCATCTCATCATCTATATTCATTTTCATAGCAACCAACTTGTTTGCAAGACTCTGAAATAGGCTTATGTGCTCAACAATGTTACCATCATCTTTATACTTCAAATTTACAAGCCTTCTAAGGAGAGAAATTCTATTTCCCACTGTCTTTTTCGCAAAGAGATTTTCTAACCTTTGCCAAACAACATCAACTCTGATTTCATCTGAAATATGCTCATGCAAGTTTATATACATCCATCTTCTAATATAGGCAATAGCTTTTCTATGTTGAACTTCCCATTCTTCATCGTCCATAGTACAAGGTTTATCTTTAACCTTGATAGGCTTATATAAATCTTTGCAATAGAGCAAATCTTCCATCAGACGCCTCCAAGTGGAATAATTTGATGAGTTCAATTTAATCATACCATCTGACTCCATTTCAATCACACAAGAAAACTAGCACCAAACAACCTGATGCTCTGATACCACTTGTTGGGAAGAAACCTGTTAATGCGGAATAATTCTTTTCCCTCTTTGTGTATCAAAATAGGTTCCTCATCAAAATATCAACTTGATATCAAAATGCTAATATCAATCAGCACAGCATAAACAATAGAGCAATAAATCAATCACATAGTGAGACCAAATCTTTTTAACGTGGAAAACCCAATATGGGAAAAACCACGGGACCGCAGTCCACCTCAAACTTCCACTATCAATAATAATGATAACAGATTTATAGTAGGTCTTCTCTAAAATAACTAGAGGATCAGAATAACATCAAGATCATAGATCTTGGCTCAAGAATAGCATATCTTCATCAGATCTCCTTAAAAGAGAATTCTAGGTCTCACGGAGTAGATATCGTAGGAAAGTACCTTAGAGAGGGTAAACTGTAGATCAACACCGTTAGGATTGTAGAGTTTGCTGCAAGGATTCTCCACATAAAATTTGGACCGAAACTGACAACGTTTGGCCACCGATCGTCAAGCAGAAAACTCAGAAACCTAATCTTTCTCTCTCTATTTCTCTCTCTTTTCTCTACGCGCCGCCGCACGCTCACTGTGCACACTACACGATCACTCAATTTTGTCTTTTCTCTCTTGATTTTTTTGATTTAGACCGATGGTCCAAATTTATCCGGCCTATGAGTTGGACCCAACACTTTCTTAGCGTAGAGAACTGCTACAGATCATTGCAAACAGATTCTCTACTGAACTGCAAATAGCGTCGCGCTGCCGCAGCTATCCTTTGCACTGCCAATAGTGATGCAGCTCTCTCCACCACTGCAAACAGCATCGCACTGCTACAGCTCTCTTCAGCACTGCCAACAGTGTTGCAGCTCTCTCCCGCACTTCAGCACTACAACGCAACTAAACCAAGTGGATTTAGATAGAACTCAGTTCCTAAAGTTGATTGTAACATAACTAATGATCTATAATTAACTAATATCTTTGGTAAATAAAGATACCATCGTGTTTTCATTTGAAGCTATCAGTTAGTACAAGAAAAGAAATTAATATGATGTTTAGCAGCAGTAATTATCTTTGGTTTCTTTCATAAATGTATTTTATTAAGGTATCAATTAATAGTGATCGACATTAGAACATGCGTTTCTATATGTAAATTTGGTAAACTTATCATTTTTGTTGTAGTTGATTCCTCCGCTGGCAAAATTTGGCAAGAATAGAGTAATGAATTTACTGGCAAACATGAGTCAAGTGGTAGAACTATCTTGTGTCTACCCTTTTGGCTGTTGGGTTTCGACTGAACTTTCTTTGGTATGTCGAAGAAGTATCATTTGCTTAAATATCTTATTTCATGCCAAGATCCTTTGTGGGGTCAAAGCAAAACTTTACTGCAAAGTTAATAGCAAACATATGGAGGTGTGCATTTGCTATTAGTCAAAGCAATGCATATAAGTAGAAAAGTAAAATCCAAACATCAGTTTTACAATATACTGGATGAAACCTTATTTAGGAATAAACATTTGACATAAAAGTTATATACTGGACAAAAACTAAAGCATAACACCAAAAGTCAATGGCACAAGCATTTAACTCAAAATAAAAATTGACATATCATATAATGTTATTTTTCTGTAAAAATCATAATTTAATTTCAGCTCATTAATAATAGAGATTATGTAACATTGCATCAGATATCTAACGATTTATGCTAGGAAATATAAGTATACCCAGATTTGATGGTAGGAATGTAAGTACTCCCAAATTTGATGATTTCATAGAGGTTAAATGGAAATGAGAGTCACGAAGGACTTTGCAATGGATCTTATAGCTACAATATGCTTCCATCACCAGGGTCACTAAAGGCCCTACTCAACCTAAAAAATTATTAATGCACTACTTAGACCTTAAAAATTTATTAACTATTTAAAAAATTAAAAACCACAAAAGTTTCTAATAAAAAAATTAGAGAATCCAAAAGTTTCCAATCAAAAGTATTATGAAGATGATTTATGATATAGAACAATAGATGTACAATAAATGTAGTGAAATATAGGAAGCAAACAAACAAAATGAAGTACAGAGTAAAGAAAAATATTAAAAAGATAAGGTGGGAGAATGTTGGAAAGATGGGAATGAAGAGATGATCTATGTTTCACCATTATCATGTTTTGCTTTGATGTAGATAAAATACTAGAAGAAAGAAAATGATCCCGACCATCTTATGTTTATAGGCTAAACTTATAAACATTTAGGCTGCTCATTAATCAATTTGGTTGAACCAACTTCAAGTTTAAGAACAATAAAAAGGTTATAAGTTTAAGAGTAAGACCTAGTTAGTTTGGATAAAAATTGAAGAACTAGATTGATCTAATTAGGATCAGTCTAGTTGAAATGATGATCTATACCACCTTGGATTACTCCTGGACTATGCCTAAACTTAGGCACAATTGGGTTCATTGTTTTGCTAGGGCTTAGACTCATATGGGTTGACTGCTTAGCTCGATCCTAGGCTCAACTGGGTCTAGGTTTCCTTGCTTAAGGCCTAGATCTTGATTAGGCTCAATTAGGTCCGGATCATTTTGCTCGGGCTTGGATCCTAATCAACTTGACCTAATCAACTTGACCTAATCTCTCTAGTCGGGTCAATCAAACCCAACTTGAGTTGGACCTAATTTGTGTCCCCTCTCAAATAAGAGGGTTGGGCTTATTTAGGATTGGCCTAACTCTTCATCCAGGTTTATGACTGGAATACACCCAATCTATAACATCAATGACATAAGTATTTGACTCAAAATAAAAGTTGATATTTTATATAACATCATTTTTCTATCAAAATCACAATCCACTTTCAGCTCATCAACAATATAGACTAGGTAATACTCAATGCATTAGATATCTAATGATCGATTATAACAGTACAAGTAAACCTAGATTTGGTAGTTCATAGTGATCAAAGAAAAATTAGGGTTACTCACGAAGGTGCTTCACAATCGGTCTTTTAGCTACCATATGTTTATGTGCTAGAGATTTGTTAACTCAATCTAAAAAAAATGTTAATTATTTTAAAAAACCTCAAAATTTTCTAATTAAAAGACCAAAGAATTCAAAAGTTTCTAATCAAAAGTATTGTGAAGATGATTTATAATATAAAATAAAATATGAGCCTAAGTATCAACTCATTACCAATGGACTTATAATAAAGGTAGAGAAATGAAGGAAGCGATTGAAGGAAAAGAAGAAAGTAAAGAAAAATGTCAAGAAGACGAAGGTAGGAAAGAAGGGATCCAATCAATATGTTTCATGTTGCTTCGCTTTGATAAGTAATATAACAAAATGAAAAGAAAATGACCTTAGACATTTGATATTAATATACAAAATAAGTAAACATTTAGGTCACTAGTTAACCAATCAAATTAAAGCTGAAACGATGATCTAGCCCACCTTGGACTACTCTTAGACTATGCTTGGACTCTAATCTAAGCTAAACTAGGTTTGTTGCCTAGTTGGGGGTTCGAGCTCACATCATGTATGATACCAAAAATAAGTCAATCATCATTATGGGCATATAGATAGGGGGAGATAAGGTTAACTCCGTCATCATTTGATTGTCATTATCAAAAGGGAGAGAAATGATGATTAATATCAAAAAGTTGATTTAATGTATGAAGTGATAAATGCTTAAAATTTTTAATATCTTAGCATCATGAATGTTATGCTCAAAATGATGTATCATGAATGCTTTAGTATCATGCATGGGAGAAATGATGAATGTTTGGTATCAGAGTCACGTTTTTCTTATTTGGTTTAACACCCAAGAGAAATGGCTTTTATCGGATTTCAAGAGGGTCACTCTATCATTCGTTCTCTTATGTTCAATAGGATGAATTACACTTATTGGAAAACTCGAATGAGAGTTTTCTTACTTTCTTTGAACTTCGATTTATAGAATATCATTTAAAATGGTTTTCAAAAGTCTTTTAATCCAATGAATGAATGGAATGATTTAGAGAAGAAAACTTTTTCTTTAAACACGAAAGATATGAATGCTTTATTTTACACCTTAGATATAAATAAATTTAATCAAATTTCTATTTGCAAAACTACACATGATATTTGGCACACTCTTGAAATCACACACGAATACACTAGTAGAGTTAACGATTCTAATATAAATCTTTTGATGTATGATTTTGAGTTGTTTTGAATGAAGTCAAGCGAAAATATCGTTGACATATACACCCATCTTATGGATGTCATCAATAGTTCAAAAAGTCTTAGTAAATATTTTTTTAATTTTGAACTTATTAATAAAATATTAAGATCATTTTCAAAAAGTTGGGATCTAAAAGTGATGGTAATACAAGAAGCAAAGGACTTAAACAACCTTGCTTTTGAAGAACTTATCAAGTCATTAATGACCTATAAAATGATGTGCAAGACATATGATAAACTTAATGAACATGAAAACAACCTTCCAAAGAACATGAAGGATTTGACACTTCGAATAATATAAGACCATTCGAGCGAATGCTCAAGTAATGATGACATAGAACTCCTCATAAGTAAATTTATGAAATTTATAAAATATGAAACTAAGAATAAAAATAAATTTAAAGATAAAAAGCTACCAAAGAATAAGAAAACACTCCAAGTGACTTGGGATAAAATGAGTGCATCTAAAGACGAGATGCAAATCGATGAAGACAAAGTTGTGAACTATGCCTTGGTGGCTCTTGACGATAAGGTAAATTACTCGCCCAAAACTCCTTTGTTTTACTATAAAATTACTTGATGCTTTTCATAAGTTATTTATAAATTAGTTAGTAAAAAATAAAAAAATATTAAAAAATCATCATGCTTCTCTTTCTAGTGATTTTGAAAAAAAATTAAAAATTTGAGCATGACAATTACATGTTAACTCCTAGCACTAAGCATGAAAAGTTAGATTCATTTAAAAAGAAAAATGCATTACTACAACAAACAAAATGATTTTGATTGAAAATGCTCTATGTTTAATAAAATCATGCTTGATGATGTAATGATGCAATGATGTAATGAAAATGTTAAAAGGTTTGGTATCATGCTTGATGATTTTATATTTAATTATATATGATGATTTGAAGTAATGATGCTTTTTGGGTGATTATGGTTTATTGATCTTGATGATTTTTGTGATAAATCTTATTTTTTGAGTTTAAACGATGATGCATGTTTTGATTTGGCATAAAAAGATAAAGACATGCTTGCATGAAATCAATCATAAAATTTGAAACTAAAAGAACTTAAGCTATTTTTAATCTTATAGGAATCTATATATGTTGATTTCATTGAATTATTCGAAAAGTGATAACGATGATTTTGGATTTCTTTTTATATGATTCATTTTAATAATGAGATGATATATCCAATCGAATCATTTATCATTGTTTACGACTTGAGATATATTTTATATGAAAAATTTTCCTTGAGTCTCATATAATTTACTCTTTTAAAAGAAGAGATTCATCCAAATGAATCATGATTATTCTTTTGATTACAACTTGAAAGTTTTCTATCAATCAAGATTTTTCCTTTGATTACAAAAAAGTGCTAGCTTGAATGATAAACTTAAATCTCCCAAATCATAAACTTATATATTTTTCGGATCATGATCTTGATTTCTTAATTTTTATGACTTGAGTATTCTTTTTAAATCAAGATCTTTTCCTATCATTCTTTCTATTTAGAAGAGAAGAAAGAATTCATTAGCTTATCTGTTCTAAAGTGATGGGAAATTTACTAAATTGCTAAGCCTATATCTCTAAAACATTGATAGTTGCACTTCTCTTTTTTATTGATGACAAAGGGAGAGAAGTTATGATGACAATCATGCATGAAATGATGTATTGGAAATTTGATTATGCATGATTTTATGATGACATGTTGCTTGGATTCATAATTTATTTCTAAATTTATGTTTCTATCAATATGACATATTGATAGGGGGAGTTTGGTTTAAACTCTATTATCAATTGATTGTTATCATAAAAAAGGGAGAGATTATTGAATCTCGGATTTTAATGATGAAACTAATTGACAGAGTTTGTAATATAATCTACGTTTTGAGTGACACAGGACTAGCTTCAATCAGGAGAGGCAAATTGATTAAAGTAGGAGGAATCAGATGTTGGGTTGGAGTTGAAAATGTTAGAAGATTGGACGTCGGGCTGGAGGATCAATCGACGTATCGACAGAAGGCTTCGTGTCATGAATTTAGGCATCGAGCCAAGAAGATCGAACATTGCGCTAAGGAGATCGGATGTTATGAGAAGGCAATACACCGATTGGATAATAGGTTGAAGGAGAGGACGATGCGATGAAGGGTCGAACGAAGTGTTGGATGAACCAATGACATGCCAAACAACTTAGTATTATTGTAATAATTTGTTTAGATCGAAGTAGTTTCAGTTATAATTGGGTTGGTTTAAAATATAATTAGGCCAACTTAATTAGGGACCAATTGGGCCTAAATTGGGCCTAAATTGGGATTGTTTTGGGCTAAAAGAAAGGCTCATTCAGTGACCCAAAAGTTAGGTCAAGCGGTGGTAATGCTAGTGTCTCGATCTCCGAGACATAGTCTCCAAGATTGTGTCAGGCGATAGTACCGCTAAACTGGGTGGGGATACCGCCTAGTGTCAAGTGATGGTACCACCAGACTAGGCACTTGTACCACCCAATGTTAGTGCTATAGGTGGTGGTACCGTCAATACCCTGAAAATCAGGAATGAGACACTTTTAGGCTCCAAGTTTGAATCCATTTAGGGCCTATAAATACCCCTCTCATCCCTGCTCAGCATACTTCATCCTCTCCCATAGATCTATAGGAATTCAAGGATATACGATATCTCTAGGTAATACAATATTATTATATGCGTAGCTTTTTAGTTTTGCAGCTTTTTACAAACCAATCTTTCACATGATGATGAACACCTTTTTTTTTTTAAATCTAGGAATTTTATTTTCTATTCTTCCACTGCATATGTAATGCTCTACCTAGGTTTTCCAAAAAGTAGATTAAGATAAAAGTTCTTATCTAAATTATTTATTTTTTTACAAAATTTGTTAGACAACATAGGTTTCATGATTATAATTATCATATCTTCATCGAAGTAGTTTAGAGTTCAATTAAGTTGGTTTTGGGTGTAACGATGCTAACTAAATTAGGGGCCCATTGGGCCTAAATTAGGGCTAAATTTAGCCTATTGGAAAGCTAATTCAGTGACCTGAGGTAGGCCAAGTGGTGGCTATTAGAATCAAGAGCAGCACTAAGAGGGGTGGGGGGAGGGGGGTGGGTAGGGGGCGTGAATTAGTGCAGTGGAAAAAATTATCGATTTTATAAAATATTCATTCATTGAAAATCAATCTCAAAAAGTGCTTGACTTTAGAGTAAATGAACTAGTAATTAACTTAGAAAGTAATGACAGTAATTAAAAGCAGAATGGAAATGAGTACACCAGAATTTATAGTGGTTCGGTCGTTATGACCTATATCCACTTCTGATTCCTCCTTCATTGAGGTCACCGATGTCCACTAATAGTCTTCCTTCAATAGATGAAGGACCAACCACATTTTTACAGTGCTTTCTCCTTTTCATGGGTTTAGGAGATAATCATTACAAGCCTCACACCTCTCTTGAATAATTACACACTAGAAAGGGGGGAGGAGGACTCTTTGCACTTTTACAACACTTTCACACCGCAAGACTTCAATATTTTATTCACACTTTCATGCCTTTTTATGCAAAAAAGGGTGGGGTATTTATAGGCCCCAATGGCTTCAGAATTGGAGCCAAAAAATATCATATCCCTAGATTTCAAGGTAATGGCAGTACTATCACTAGCAAACTAATACTAAGCGGTGCCACCGCTTAGTCTGGGTAGTACGATTGCTTGATAGAGCTCGGAGACCGAGCTTTGGCGATACCACTGCTTGATAGGGTGGCACCATCGCCTGATAGCATTAACTGCCGACCAGTCTATGTGGCACCACTACCTAGAGCTCCTGGGAGATTGAGTCCTAGGTAGTGCCACCGTCGGTCCTGGCAGTGCCACCGCCATGACTTTAAGTGCTGAATAAGCTATTTAACCGGCCTAATTCAACCCTGTCAAGGGCCCAATTGGCCCCTAATTGAGTTAGTGGGATTAACTAAGATAATTAAGATATTTAAACAAGCAATCTTTGTCTGGTATGTCAATTGTTCTCTCAGCGAATTTCCGACAAACTTCTCGATGAACTTCTGGCGAACTATCAATGAAATTCTAACGAACTCCCTACAAACTTTGAGCGAACTCAAGACGAACTCTCGACGAGCTCTTGATGAACCCTCGGCAAGCTTTTGGCAAACTTTCGACACATCATCTGAATCTTCGACGTATCGTCTGATCTTTGAAAATCAGACGTGAATTAGTGTAGTGAAAAAAATTATCGATTTTATAAAATATTCATTCGTTGAAAATCAATCTCGAAAAGTGCTTAACTTTAGAGTAAATGAATTAGCAATTAACTTAGAAAGTAATGATAGTAATTAAAAGCAGAATGGAAATGAGTACACCAGAATTTATAGTGGTTCGGTTGTTATGACCTACATCCACTTATGATTCCTCCTCCGTTGAGGTCACCAACACCCACTAATAGTCTTCCTTCAATAGGTGAAGGACCAACCACCTCTTTACAGCACTTTCTCCTTTTCACAGGTTTAGGAGATAATCATTATAAGCCTCACACCTCTCTTGAATAATCACACACTAGAAAGGGGGGAGGAGGACTCTTTGCACTTTTACAACACTTTCACAACCCAAGACTTCAATATTTTGTTTACATTTTCATGCCTTTTCATGCAAAAAAAGGTGGGGTATTTATAGGCCCAATGGCTTCAGAATTGGAGCAAAAAAGTATCATATCCCTAGATTTCAAGGTAATGGCGATACCATCGCCATTATTAGGCGGTACTATCGCTTGCAAACTAACACTAAGCGATACCATTGCTTAGTTTGGGCGATACGACTGCCTGACAGAGCTCGGAGATCGAGCTCTAGCGATACCACTACTTGATAGAGTGGTACCATTGCCTGATAGCATTAATTGCCGACCAGTCTAGGTGGCACCACTACCTAAAGCACCTAGGAGATTGAGTCCTAGGTAGTGCCACCGTCGGTCCTGACGTACCACCGCCATGACTTCAGGTGCTGAATGAGCTGTTTAACCGGCCCAATTCAACTCTGTCAAGGGCCCAATTGGCCCCTAATTGAGTTAGTGAGATTAACTAAGATAATTAAGATATTTAAATAAGCAATCTCTGTCTGGTATGTCAATTGTTCTCTCAGCGAATTTCTGGTGAACTTCTCGACGAACTTCTGGCGAACTATCGGTGAACTTCCGATGAACTCCCTACAAACTCTCAACGAACTTCCGACGAACTCTCGACGAGCTCTTGACGAACTCTTGACAAGCTTCTAGCAAACTTTTGACACATCGTCCGAATCTTCGACGCATCGTCTGATCTTTGACTCTGGCCCAGTATATGCTTTATGCCTTACTGCTATCGTAGTTAGTCCTACAAGCTTATGTCAACATAAAGATTAGATCAAACAATTTACTAATTGATTTCATCATCAAAATTCGAGATTCAACAATCTCCTCCTTTTTAATGATGACAATCAATTGATGACAGAGTTAACCGTAACTCCCCATATCTATTTGCCATACTTGAGAAAAGACATTCTTAAATTCAAGCATCAAACCGATAAGTTATATTCATTTACACTTATCATCATGCACATCATGATACTTATCATGATTTACCAATTCAAAATATGATACCACGTATTTATCAAATAAAAAATAATGTAAAGGCATGACATCCATTTTCAAGTCAAATGATGATAGACAATTATCATTTTCAAGTATGATGCGAATTTCGAATATAAAATTTAGCAAGATGACAATTCTCGATAAAAGATGATAATTCATCATTCCGAGGCATGATATCAATTATAAATAGCATGATAAATTTGATACCTCATCATAATGATAGACAATAATCAAGGATTCATAAAACATTTCAAGTATCTACGATATAAATGAAGTATATTTTGATATGTTTCAAGTATTTGCGATGTGTTGCGATGTATTTGACGATTCCAATTATGTTTCAAGCATTCGCAAGACCTTCAAGTATTTACGATAAGATACATTTTATGCATTTATCTAAAACATTCATAATGCCAATTTGTCATTAATTTACCATATTTCTCCCCCTTTTGTCATAAAAAAAGGAGAACAATTTAACAATACAAGTATGGTAAAAAAAAAATTTAAACAAGTTTGACACCAATTTATCCAAGCCATAAAGGAAGATAAGCAAAAACTTTCCATGATAACTTTTTGGATAAGCTAATATTTTTACTTCAGATGCACAAAAGCTTTTGATTCTTCTGTGCAAGTTTCTTTCTTCCTTTGTCATAAAAATAAGAATAAGAGGAAGAAGGGTAAGGAAAGAATCCATTAAAAACCAATTTCATGAAAGGATTTGAACCAATTCAAATTCAAAATAATAAATGAGTTTCATTAAATGATACTTCAATTTTTAACAAAGAGAAGGGATTCATGAAAAGGATCAAAATATCCATACAAAATCAAATCCCTATTCTTGCAAGTGATTATCACATGCCAAAAATTTATAAAAAATTCTTCTTTTATGAGAAAAGGAAGAATTCATGGGAAATGAGCATCATATGAAGGATAAAAAGAACTCCATGAATAAAACTTCATAAATCAAACCCGTTTCTCATTAAAAATTCATAAGAGTGAAATTAGTGAGAGATGCATTTGTCAATGAATTCTATGAGTGAAGGGACTAAGTGTATAAAGAATCATTAAGCTTGTATGAAATAAATTTGATACCTAATAGATTGATATACCGGATTTCATGAAAGCCTTATTTACAAAATGAAATAATTTCATGAAAGCTTAAAAAAAAATCGACAAAGTCCGAAAAATATATACATCAAATTCATGGATTTGGATAATTTAACATCCCTAACTTTTCAAATAATCATCATATTGTAAGAAATTATTGAAACCAACTTGTGTTTCTAAATCATTATAATTGAAACACAATAAAAACTAATGCGGAAATAAAATAGTGTACCTCCAGCCATTGTTTTCAAGAATTTATGCAGATATTTCTTCTTGAACTTTGGCACTTCTCGGCTCAGAACTCTTACTTTAGATGGTGTAAGAAAGCCTTTTTGCTTCAAAGAGATGATTGAGCCTAAGGACCAAAATCCTCATATATATAGATGTTCTCCCATCAAGAACATTTATCATCATCAATTCATAACGTTCAAGAATTAATTCAAATTTGTAACGTTTGGACCATAATGAAGAACTTTAATAATATTAAATATTTACTTTAGTAATAACGGTTTCATGTATAAAGAATAAAAAATAAAATCATTTAAACCATAATAAATGAAGAAATTTATGACAATGAATTATGAATCTTAATGAGAACGGTTATATTATTATTAAATAAGATATTTAATAATAACGATTACATTCTCCCACTTGGTCCATACGTTCATCTTAATAATTTGAATTAATCTTTCTCGAACAACTTTCTTAAGAAATAAATACACGAATCATAGCGATAAGTCCTCTAAGAGCAAGTATTATCATCCATGTATCACGATATATTTAGTTTCTTAATCTTAATATGGTAATATTACTTAATGAATAAACCTTATATTTATTCTTGGTCTAGTAACATTATATTTTTTCAAAATAATATGCACATTAATGAGAAAATTTCATAATATATAAGAGTTTCAATATCATTACAAAGTGGAACCAAGTACCATTTTCTCTACATGATCCTTGAATTTCAGAGGTGGCATGCCTTTAGTCAAAGGATCAACAATCATCAATTCAGTGCTAATATGTTCAATGACCACTTTCTTTTCTTTTATACGTTCTCTTATGGCTAAATACTTAATGTCGATGTGTTTACTTTGACTTCCACTTTTATTATTTTTAGCCATAAAGACAGCAACTGAATTGTCATAGAAAATTCTTAATGGCCTAGATATAGAATCCATGATTCTAAGCCCAGAAATGAAACTCTTAATCCATACACCATGTGAAGTAGCCTCAAAAGAGGAGACAAACTCAGCTTCCATGGTAGAAGTAGCAGTCAAGGTTTGCTTAGCGCTTCTCCAAGAAATAACTCCACCAACCATCATAAAAATATATCCTGATGTTGATTTATGAGAATCAACATAACCGACGAAGTCTGAATTTGAGTAACCAATCACATCCAGATTGTCTGTATATCTATACATAAGCATGTAATCTTTGGTTCCTTGTAGATACCTTATCACTTTCTTTGCAGCTCTCTAGTGGTCCATACCTGGATTACTCTGATATCGACCTAGCATCCCTACAATAAATGCAATATCAGATCTAGTACAGACCTAAGTATACATAAGGCTTCCTACGACAAAAGCATATGGTATGGTTTTCATTGATTCCCTTTCAAAGTTATTCTTTGGGCATTGGTTCAAATTGAACCTATCACCTTTCATAATGGGAGCAACACTTGGTGAACAATCCTTCATCCGAAATCTTTCTAAAAGTTTATCGATATAGGTTTCTTATGATAGACCTAAAATACTTCGAGGTCTATCTCTATGGATCTTAATGCCAATGACATAAGATGCTTCACCCATATCCTTCATGTCAAAATTTTTAGAAAGAAATTGTTTCACCTCATATAGCAAACCCTTATCGTTGGTTGCAAGCAAAATATCATCTACGTATAAAATAAGGAAACATATTTTACTCCCACTAACCTTCTGGTATATGCATTGATCCATGGGATTTTCAACAAATCTGAATGAAGAAATCACTTCATGAAATTTAAAGTACCATTGGCGGGAGGCTTGTTTTAAGTTGTATATAGACTTCCTAAGCTTGCAAACTAAGTGTTCACCAACACTAGAGGAGAAACCTTTAGGTTGTCTCATATAAGCCTCTTCCTTTATATCTCCATTAAAAAATAACGTTTTCACATCCATTTGTTGCAATTCAAGGTCAAAATGAGCAACTAATACCAAAATTATACGTAGAGAATCTTTCTTAGATACAGGAGAAAACATCTCCGTATAATTGATTCCCTTTTTTTGAGTAAATCCCTTTGCAACAAGTCTTGTCTGGTACCTCTCAATGTTGCCTAACGATTATTTCTTAGTTTTAAAGACCCATTTGCAACCAATAGCCTTTGCTTCATTAGGCAACTCTATAAGATCCCAGACTCTATTGCTCATCATGGAATTCATCTCTTCTTTCATGGCATCATGCCACAAATTTGACTCTTTGCAACTCATGGCTTATGAAAATATTTCAGGATCATTTTTGGCTCCAATATTATAATCAGATTCTTGTAGATATACAACATAATCACTAGGAATTGTTGATCTTTTATTTCTAGTAAATCTTTTTAATATTGTACCAATGGTTTCTTAAGGAACTTGTGGTTCAACTAGTTATTCAAGAGCTTATTGTAATTCCTGAACTGCTTGATCTATTAGAATACTATCAACAACTTATGAAATTTCAATGATTGGTTGTTCAGCACTAGTTTATACTTGAGGAGTGCTATGAACTATAACCAATCTATCATTTGATGTAGAAGGTTGAGATTCTGTATGATCATGTGTGGAAACTATGTTCCTGAAATGATCGCTCCCACTAATCATATCATCCTCAAGAAATTTAGCGTTTCTTGATTCCACAATCCTAGTTGTGTGAGATGGACAATAGAATATGTAACTTTTGGACTTTTCGGCATATCTAATGAAATACCCACTAATAGTCCTCAGGTCCAATTTCTTCTCTTGTGGATTATATATCCTGACTTCAAATGGACATCCCCAAATGCGCATATGTCGCAAACTCGGTTTCCAACCTTTCCATAATTCAAATGGTGTCTTTTGGATAGCATTGGTTAGAATTTGGTTTAATATATACATAGCCGTCTTTAGTGCTTCAGTCCGCAAGAACTGAGGAAGACTGGAGTTGCTAAGCATACTCCGCACCATGTCTAATAATGTTCGGTTTCTTCTTTCTGCAACACCATTCTGGTCTGGAGAACCAGACATAGTGTATTGGGCAACAATCCCATGTTCTTGAAAAAAATTAGCAAAAGGACCAGGTGCTTGTCCATTTTCAGTATATCTACCATAATATTCTCCACCCCTATTTGCTCTCATAATTTTAATTTGCTTCCCACATTGATTCTCAACTTCAACCTTAAAGACTTTGAAGGAATCCAATGCTTCATTTTTGTTATGAAGCAAATATATATACAAATATTGTGAGTAATCATCTATAAAGAAGATGTGTTGAATCTCGAATTTTGATGATAGAACTAATTGATTGTGTTTAGATGTTTAACTGTATTTTGAGTGATGCAGGTCTACTCGATCAGGATTAGACAGTTGACACAGGAGGAATTGATGTTACACCGGAGGAGATCACGTCAGGGTATTGGACGGCAGAAGGCTTCGGACGTCGGGCATCGGGCCAAGGAGAGCGGAATTGTGCCAAGGATATTAGGGTTGCGGAGATCAACTGCCGATTGGGCAACAAGCCGTAAGAGAGGACGATGTAGTGAAGAATCGGATGAAGCGCTAACCAATGACGTGCCGGGCAACAGAATGTCAATTCACGTTGTAATAATTGTCTAGATCGAAGTAGAGTTTTGGCTTGTGTGTGCAGGATTAACTACGATAACGATGAAGACATAAAGCAAAACAAAGTGTCGGAGTCAAGCGCGAAGGATTTGTTGCGAGTTCGAGAGTTCGACGGAAGTCCGAAGGTTTGTCGGGAATGCTGCCGGAACTAGCCGAGAATGAGTAGGGAGCTTGCCGAAGGGTTTTTCGGAAGCTCACCGGAAGGTTCGTTTGGAAGTTCGTGGAGCTCACCGAGAAAGATCGGAGCTTGCCGAAGAAGCTCGTTGGAACTCGCCAAGATCAAATCGTGAAGTCTAGGAGCTTGCCGGGAGTCCGCAGAATGGTTTCCGAGAGTTTTTCGGAAGACTGCCGGAAGTTCGCCGGAAGTTCGTCGGAAGAAGTCTTGACTTACGAACTTTGTAATAGCTTAGGAAATGTCTTTAAATTCATAGTTAGCACATTAATTAGGGTTAGGATTAGGTGTTAATCTTATAACCCAAGTAGGGGCCAATTGGGCCCGAGTTTGGATTGGTTTGGGCCAAGTTTGGAGCCTAAACTAGTAAGCTGTAAGGGTCTGGCGGTGGCACTGCTTGGCTGGGTGGTGGCACCACCAGTCCACTATCAGTGTCAGAAACTGACAAGCGGTGGCATCGCCACTGATAGGCGGTGGCATCGCCAGCATCGGGAACCAAAGATGATTCAAATTTTGGAGCTCAAATTTGAATCCTCTTGAGGTCTATAAATACCTCTCAAATCTCAGCTGAGATTACAACCTTTTGAGAAGCTAGAAGTTGAGAAAAGCTTTAGGAAAAGTCTTGTTTTCAATAGCTTGAGTGTTCACCTTCATTCTTTTCATTGAAATCTTTGTAAAAGGGTGAACCACTTGTAAGAGGTTGTAAGAGGGGTGTAAGAAGGAGGTTGATCTTTGCCTAGTAAAGGAAGATCATTAGTGGATGCCGGTGGCCTCGACGGAAGAGGAATCAAAGGAGTGGATGTAGGTCACGATTGACCGAACCACTATAAACTACCGTCTTCTCTGGTTTGCATTTACTTCCTGCTATTACCTTACTGCAAACCCCTTCAATAGCTTACTGCCTTCAAGTTAAAACGCAATCAAAACGGTTTCAAACGAAACGTTGCTTTTATAGTATGAAGTTTCCGAAAGTGTTTAAATCGTCGAAAGTTTATCATACTTTACCATTGCACTAATTCACCCCCCCCCCCTCTTAGTGCCGCTTCGGTCCTAACAATTGGTATCAGAGCACGATATTTCTCATTTCGGATTTACACCCGAGAGAAATGGCTCTTCATGGCTTTCAAGAGGGCTTATCAGTTGTTCGTCCACCGTTGTTTAATGGATTGGACTACACTTATTGGAAAACTCGAATGAGAGTTTTCTTGATTTCTATGAATTTGAATTTATGGAATATCGTTGAAAATGGTTTTCAACTTCCCTCTAAACCGATGAACGAATGGTCGGATTTGGAGAAGAATTATTTTTCTTTAAACGCAAAGGCTATGAATGCCTTATTTTACGCTTTGGACAAAAATGAGTTCAATCGGGTTTCTTTGTGCGAAATGGCTTTCGACATATGGCACACTCTTGAAATCACACACGAAGGCACTTCTAGAGTTAAAGATTTGAAAATCAACTTTTTGATGCATGATTTTGAGCTTTTTCGAATGAAGCCGAGCAAAACCATTGTTGACATGTACACTCGTTTTACGGATGTCGTCAATGGTTTAAAAGCTCTTGGCAAATGTTTCTCGAATTTTGAACTCGTTAGTAAAGTTTTACGATCACTTTCTAAAGCTTGAGAATCAAAAGTAATGGCAATACAAGAAACAAAAGATTTAAATATTTTTCCACTTGAAGAACTTATCGGCTCATTGATGACATATGAAATGGTGCGCAATGCACGTGATGAACACGATGAGCACTTGAACCACCTTCCATAGAATAGGAAGGATTTGGATCTCCGAACAAATGAATACCACTTGAGCGATGACTCATGTGATGAGGACAATGATGAACTTGAACTTCGAACACTAAATCTTAATAAGTTTATTAAACAAAAATTTAAAATAAACAATGAACTTGAATAAAGGAAGAGGCTAAAGAAGAGGAAGACAACCAAGGATGAATCAAGAACTTCCAAAGGTGAAACGGCGAATTGGGCTTTGACAAACTTCGACTACAAGGTAAGTAACTCAACTCTCTTGAATTATTTTGAAATTACTTGACGCTTTCCGTGATGCATTTTTTTTTATTTAGTTTAGAAAAATTATTTTGTAATGAAAAAAAAAAAATTTTAGGAATCATGCTTATCATTCTAGTAATTTTGAAAATAATCATGAAAATTATATGTTTATGATAAACAAAATAATTTTGATTAAAATTGCCTTATGAAATATGATATCATGCCTAATAAATTTATTTTTTGAAACTATACATGATGATGATGAGTTTTGGATAATTTATAGTTTATTGATTTTGATGATTTCCATGATGATATTTTGCGATTTATGGATTATCAATTTTTACCGTGATGAAAGTTGCTTTTAAAAATGATGCATGGATTTTGTATGCAAACTAAGTATGAAAAGGTAGATTCACCTAAAAAGAAAAATGCATAACAACAACAAATAACAAAATGATTTTGTTTGAAAATACCTTATGCCCAATGAAACCATCATTGATGAATATGCTTTATGTCTAATAGTTTCTTTGGCTTAGATGCCTTATCATGATAAATATTTTGAAAAGTTTGTATCATACTTGATGATTATTATGCATGATGATTTATTGGTCTTGAAATTATTCAATTTTGATTAAATGAAATCATGTTTGACTTGAAGTAATGAGTTGAAATCAATATTTTTTTTGGAATTATGTGTTGCACTTTTTTATCTTGATGATTTTTGATTTTTTTTTGTTTTAAAACGATGATGCATGGATTTGAAAGAAAAGGACATGCATGCATGGAATCAATCAATAAGTTGAAACGAAAGGAGGAAAGATTTTTTATTGAAAATTTTCTTTTTCTCTATCTTATTGATTTATACCTAAGAGACCAATAAAATTATTTATGCCATTTTGAATCTATTGAAAGAAATGTTGAGATTTTGATGATTTAGACGATTTGAATTTAATGGGTTTTATTGAAATCATGATCTTGATTTCTCGTAATTTTCTATTGAATGAATCAAGATTGTTTTCTATTTAAAAGGAGATTTGTCAAAATATTTCATGGTCTTTTAGTATTCATGATCTTGATAATTATATTTTGAAACTTTATGTAAATCAAGATTCTTCATCATGATTCTCTCTTTTTATAAAAGAGGAGATGTTCTATGTGAATCATAAGATTTTATATGCATGAATTGAAATTTTGTTCTCCTACGATTCTTTTTGCTATTAACTAGCAAAAACTTGTTTTTGTAAACCATGATATGCTACTTGACATCTTGATAATTTATAGCTTGAGTTTTCTTTTTGAATCAAGATTGTTTCCTATCATGCTTTCTATCTACAAAAGAAGAAATTTGTCAAAAATAATATATGTCTTTTGACATTCATTTTTCATCTTTATTATTTACCCTTATCATGATTTGAAGATTATAGTAAAGAGAAATGAATTACATGATTGTATTGTTATTTCCTTCTATTTGACAATGACAAAGGGGGAGCAAAACTTGCTAGATAGCAAATTTGCTAGCTTGCACAATTTGAAAAGAGGCAAACTTGCTAGCTTGCTAATCTAAAAAAGGAAGCGATAAGTCCTATCTTACAAATCTAAGCAATGGTTGCCAAGTTACACACTTCAAAAAGAGGCAAAATAGTCCATCTTGCACATCTCAAAAGATGTAAAATTTTGCTAACTTTTTATGTGCAAAAGTTGATAGCTTGTATACTATAAATTTGCATACCAAAAATGCAATCTTGTCTATCTCAAGATGCAAAACATGCTAACTTGCACTTTGCAACGGAAGCAAAATTGCTAGCTCAAACATTGCAAAGGAAGCAAAAATTTGCCAGCTTACAACTTGCATATTTCAAGAAGCAAGAGTTGCTTTCTTGAATATCTCTAATTTGCTAGCTAGCATGATGTAGAACTTGCTATCTTAAACATTACAAAGAAATGCTATCTTGCACATTACAAAGAAAAACAAATATGCCAACTTGCATATCTTTAAACTTGCACAACTTGATAGCTTGAATGTTCTAAGCATAATGTAACACTTGCTAAATTTTCAAGCTTACAAATTGCATGATGATAAAACTTGATATTATGTTTTTCATACAATAAGTTGAATTCATATCTTTAAACACATAAGAGTAGGAACTTCACCTTTTTGTTGATGACAAAGGGGGAGAAGTATGATGATATGACATGTTATACATAAGTTTATGATGACATTTTGCTTGGATTCTTGAATCCAAGAGTTTCTATCAATAAGCCATATTGATAGGGGGAGTTTGTTTAAACTCCGGGGAGTTAAGGTTAACTTCGTTAGTCATCAGTTAGTTGTCATCATCAAAAAGGGGGAGATTGTTGAATCTCGGATTTTGATAATGAAACTAATTGATTGTGTTTAGATGTTTAACTGCATTTTGAGTGATGCAGGTCTACTCGATCAGGATTAGACAATTGACACAGGAGGAATTGACGTTGTGCCAAAGGAGATCACGTCAGGGTATTGGACGGCAGAAGGCTTCAAACGTCGGGCATCAGGCCAAGGAGAGTAGAATTGCGCCAAGGATATCGGGGTTACGGAGGTCAACTACCGATTGTGCAACAAGCTGCAAGAGAGGATGATGTGCTGAAGAATCGGATGAAGCACCAGCCAATGACGTGCTGGGCAACAGAATGTCAATTCGCGTTGTAATAATTGTCTAGATCGGAGTAGAGTTTTGGCTTGTGTGTGCAGGATTAACTACGATAACAATGAAGACATAAAGCAAAACAAAGTGTTAGAGTCAAGCGCGAAGGATTTGTTGCGAGTTCGAGAGTTCGACGGAAGTCCGAAGGTTCATCGGAAATGCTACCGGAACTAGCCGAGAATGAGTAGGGAGCTTGCCGAAGGGTTTTTCGGAAGCTCGCCGGAAGGTTCGTTAGAAGTTCGCGGAGCTCACCGAGAAAGATCAGAGCTTGCTGAAGAAGCTCGTTGGAACTCGCCAAGATCAGATTGTGAAGTCTAGGAGCTTACCGGGAGTCCGCAGAATGGTTTCCGAGAGTTTATCGAAAGTTCGCCGGAAGTTCGCCGGAAGAAGTCTTGACTTACGGACTTTGTAATAGCTTAGAAAATGTCTTTAAATTCGTAGTTAGTATGTTAATTAGGGTTAGGATTAGGTGTTAATCTTATAACCCAAGTAGGGGCCAATTGGGCCCGAGTTTGGATTGGTTTGGGCCAAGTTTGGAGCCTAAACCAGTAAGCTGTAAGGGTCTGGCGGTGGCACCGCCCAGCACCCGAGAGCTGGGCGGTGGCACCGCCAGTCCACTGTCAGTGTCAGAAACTAACAGGCGGTGGCACCGCCAGCATCGGGAACCAAAGAGGATTCAAATTTTGGAGCCCAAATTTGAATCCTCTTAAGGTCTATAAATACCCCTCAAATCTCAGTTGAGATTACAACCTTTTGAGAAGCTAAAAGTTGAGAAAAGCTTTAGGAAAAGTCTTGTTTTCAATAGCTTGAGTGTTCACCTCCTTTCTTTTCATTGAAATCTTTGTAAAAGGGTGAACCACTTGTAAGAGGTTGTAAGAGGGGTGTAAGAAGGAGGTTGATCTTCGCCTAGTAAAGGAAGATCGTTAGTGGATGTCGGTGGCCTCGACGGAAGAGGAATCGGAGGAGTGGATGTAGGTTACGATTGACCGAACCACTATAAACTACCATCTTCTCTGGTTTGCATTTACTTCCTGCTATTACCTTATTGCAAACCCCTTCAATAGCTTACTGCTTTCAAGTTAAAATGCAATCGAAATGGTTTCAAATGAAACGTTGCTTTTATAGTACGAAGTTTCTGAAAGTGTTTAAATCGTCGAAAGTTTATCATACTTTACCGTTGCACTAATTCACCCCCCCCTCTTAGTGCCGCTCCGGTTCTAATAAGATGAAGTATTTCTGTCCATGTATATCCATGTCTGGACAACATATATCAGTATTAATTATCTCTAATAAGTCTGAACTCCTATTAGCACCCTTTTTGGATTTATTGGTCTACTTTCCATTAATATAGTCCACACATGTTTTAAAATTAGTAAAATCAAGAGTACTAAGTATCCCATCATTGATTAACCATTTGTCCTTATGTGTATTGTATGAAATTTTAAAAGGGCCATATTGAGGTGGAAGGGTATTCATAATATAGTGCACTAGGAAGGATTCTGACATATTAACCTCATGTTTCTTAAGTTGAGCCACAATATCTCGCATTTGCATTATGTGCTCACGCACACCCTTTATGTTGGTAAGTCTAAGGGATGAAAATTTCATTATACGGGTACTTGCTAATGCCTTATCCGAAGTAATGAATTATTCGTCGATAGCTTTTAGCAAGTCTCAGACATTTTCATGTTGGTCAATAGAACCATGTATAACAGTAGTCATCTTAGTTTTGATAAACATCACGTTGAGCCGATTGGATCACTCCTATCGCTCATATAACATGATCTCAATTGGAGTGCTAGTATTAGTTGTTAGGATCGGAGCAACACTAAGAGGGGGGGGGGGGGTGAATTAGTGCAGCGGATTAAAACTTGTAAGTTCAAAAATGATTATGTAAAATACAGAGAGATTTAGCTTTGATAGTAACTTGAGTAAAGTAAGAACCGGAAACTCACTGCTATGTAGATAACGATTGCAGAAAGGTAAGTATTTACATATTTAATGAACACACCAATTTAAAGTGGTTCGGTAAAATAACCTATATCTACTTGCGAAGCCTTCTTCAACAAGGCTCCCAACTTCCACTAGCAAATCACTTTGAAGGGGAAGGACTAATACCTCTCTTACAACCTTTTACAAGTGGTTCACACTCTTATAAATGTTTGAAGAGAAAGAAGGAGGTGAACACTCAAGTAATTGAAAACAAGACTTGCTAAAGACTTCTCTAAGACTTTTATCTCAATCTATTGCTTTCTCAAAGGTTGTAATCTCAGTTGAGAATTGAGAGGTATTTATAGGCCCCAAGAGAATTTAAATTTGGGCTCCAAATTTTGAATTCTCTTGGGTTTCCGAGGCTGGCGGTGCCACCGCCTGTCAGTGTCTGACACTGACAGTGTACTGGCGGTGCCACCGCCCAGTACGGCGGTGCCACCGTCGGACCTCTCGGGTGTTGGGCGGTGCCACCGCTCAGTCCAGCGGTGCCACCGTCTAAACTAGCGGTGCCACCGCCTACACTATTTCAGCTCACTAGTTGGGCTCCAAACTTGTTCCAAACTAGTCCGAACTCGGGCCCAATTGGCCCCTACTTGGGTTATAGGATTAACACATAATCCTAATCCTAATTAACATGCTAACTACGAATTTAAAGATATGTCCTAAGCTATTACAAAGTCCGCAAGTCAAGACTTCTTCCGGCGAGCTTCCGGTGAACTTCCGGCGGTCTTCCGATAAACTCTCAGAAACCATTCTGTGGACTCCCGGCAAGCTCCTAGACTTTATGATTTGATCTTGGCAAGTTCCAATGAGCTTCTTCGGCAAGCTCCGACCTTTCTCGGTGAGCTCCGCGAACTTCCAATGAACATTTCGGCGAGCTTCCGAAAAACCTTCGACAAGCTCCCTACTCATTCTTGGCTAGTTCCGGCAGCATTCCCGATGAACCTTCGGACTTCCGTCGAACTCTCGAACTCGCAACGAATCCTTCGCGCTTGACTCCAACACTTTGTTTCGCTTTATGTCTTCATCGTTATCGTAGTTAATCCTACACACACAAGCCAAAACTCTACTCCGATCTAGACAATTATTACAATGCGAATTGACATTCTATTGCTCGGCACGTCATTGGTTGGCGCTTCGTCCGATTCTTCAGTGCATCGTACTCTCTTGCGGCTTGTTGCCCAATCAGCGGTTGACCTCCGCAACCCTAATATCCTTGGTGCAATTCTACTCTCCTTGGCCCGATGCCCGACGTCCGAAGCCTTCTACTGTCCAATATCCTGACGTGATCTCCTCCCGCGCAACGTCAATTCCTCCTGCGTCAACTGTTTAATCCTGATCGAGTAGACCTACATCACTCAAAATGCAGTTAAACATCTAAACACAATCAATTAGTTTCATCATCAAAATATGAGATTCAACAATCTCCCCCTTTTTGATGATGACAACTAATTGATGACTAACAGAGTTAACCTTAACTCCCCGGAGTTTAACCAAACTCCCCCTATCAATATGCCATTGATAGAACACTTGGATTATCCCAAATCTAAGTAACATTCATCACATGTTATGAAAAACATTTAAACCATCATGCAAATATATATAAAATATTCAATTCAATGCATGAAGTCATCAATATACTTCTCCCCCTATGTCATCAACAAAAAGGAGAAGTAGCTCTAGCTATTTTAAAAGATATGCAAATTTTTACAACATGAAGCTAGATTTTCATCATAACATATAAGTACAAAAGCATAGTAAGAATATTAAGTTCAATCATGGCAATTCAACACTTGAATTTTTGTGAAAGATTGCACTTTGCTTTTCTTTGCAAGTAACAATATTTATGATGTTTGATGTAGCAAATTTCTTCATTACAATGATCGAGGTAGCAAATTCTTCATTCAAGTGTGCAAGCTAGCAATAACTTTCTCCCCCTTTGTCAATGTCAAAAAGAAGGAGAGGAACCAATGATTTAGACTTTTACATCAACTTTGCATCAATCAATATTTCAATCATCACATGATGCATACAAGACAATAATGCAAAGAAATCATTTCATGAAGAATATCAATGTGAAAATTCACCAAGGATCACATGATACAATCGCAAATCATGATATCATCATGCGATACATCATGAGATAATAATTTATCATATCAATGAAAGATATCAATTGTTAAACATGATATGATAATAGTCTCAAAAATTTCAATTTGCGATACATGTGATACATTGCAATACACTAAAAAATTTTAATATGATGCTTTTAAGGATATCAACCTATTTTTGATACAAAGCATGGCAAGAGCAATTTTGTTGCAAGTTTTCTAAGTTTTGCACTTTTTGCTTCTTTCAATAGGCAAGATCTTTCTTCTCTTTTTGAGAAGTGCAAGCTGGCAAGTTTTACTTCCTTAGCATGATAGGAAATTTACTTTCATTTTCAATGCACAAGCTAGCAAAACCTTCTCCTCCTTTATCAAAGTCAAAAAGGAAGGGAGGACTCAATGGCTAAAAATTTCAACCATTCAATAAGCTAAATATGCAAAGAATTCATGAAATATATCAATAAGGATCAATTCATGAATACCAAAGATATAATTCATGGTTCATTAAAATTCTTCTTAACAAGGTCACGATCAAGATTAGTATAATTCATAATAAAGCAAATTGATGTACAATCATCACATAAGGCATACAAGGCAAAGAAATCTTGTTATTTCTATATTATGAAATATATGATATCAAGGCTCATGATTCATTTGAAAAGATATAGCACAAAGAGCAACTTGAAACATTCTTATCAAGTTCACATTTTAAAATATTCCAAGTATCAAGTGTTTAGAGATAAAAAGTTCAATACATTTTTTGAAACAAAATATAATATTAAGTTTTATCATCATGCAATGTAGCAATTAAAGATGTGCAAGTTTAGCATTTTTGCTTTTCTTTAGATAGCAACTGTTCGCTTCTCTACAAGCTAGCAATTTTTACGATATGCAAGTTTTACTACATACAAGCTAGCAAATTTAAAGATTTGTAAGTTAGCATATTTGCTTTTCTTTGCGATGTGCATGATAGCATTTCTTTGTAATGTTCAAGATAGCAAATTGTACATTATGCTAGCTAGCAAATTAAAGATGTTCAAGAAAGCAAGCTCTTTCTTCTCTTTTGAGAAGTGTCATTTTTGCTTCCTTAGCAAAATGCCAACCTAGCAAGGGACAATGTTTTACATGAGGCAAGCAAACAATTTGGCAAATGTTGCATTTGCATCTTCTCTTTAGATGTGCAAGAAAGTAAGCAAGTTTTTGCATTTTCTTGACTTATGCAAGCTAGCTAATTTTTTTTTGAGATGACCCTTTACATCAATTCAAGATAGCACATTAGCAACTCTTTCTCCCCCTTTGTCATTGGCAAAAGGAAAGGAAGATTCAAGTCATGAATATCAAAATAATAATTTTATCATGAATATTTCATCACTGCGTGCATCATTATCATACGTTAAAGTATTATATACATAATACCAAATCATCATATATATTTTTAAAACATATAAACTCATCATTATATGCATGATTCCAAATCATCATTTATATTATTTCAATCATTGTTTCAATCATCACTATAACTCATCATGCACAAAATGTAAAATCATCTAACATGATACAAACGTTTATTCTCAAAATATTTATCACTATTTTCATATATGATAATAAAGTATTCATGATACCGAACATTAAATCAACATTTTTAAGTATTTATCACTTCATGATTGTTGGTACCAAACATTTATCATTTAAAGTATTCATGATACACATCATATGCAATACATCACATACATCATCATAATAAAAAAAAACATATGCATCATTCCAAATCATAAACATTTCAAATCATCATGGTATTAATATGTCAAATTGCATCCTACCATGCATGATCATAACTTTTTACCATTTTATCATTGTAAACAAGAAAGAATAAGGGAAGAACAAAATAGTGCATAATATTTCAATTATTTCAAGGCATACAAGCCATAAATCCAATGGCATCATATCATGAAAGATAAGACCTCTTGAATTACAAAAGACATGATTCATTTTATCAAATCTCTTCTTTTTATAAATAACAAAAATTATAGGTGTACAAAGAAGAGATTGTGATTAAAAAAAATCTCGAGTAGTAAATCCAAGAAATCAAGATCATAATTTGAATACAAACTCATTCAAATTCAAATCGTCAAATTCATCAAAATCTCAACATTACTTTCAAGAGATTCAAAATGGTATACATAGATTTATCATAATAAACATTAAGATCAATAGGATAGAGAAAAATAATTTTTCAAGGAAAAAATATTTTCCTCTTTTTAGTTGTTTCAATTCATATGATTTTATTTCACTTATACCAAATAAAAACATGTATCATGTTTAAAACCGAAAGTGTAAGATTTATTATAATAAAGATTAATAAGGCACTTTCATTATGGTAAAAATCAATAATCCATAAATCACAAGATTCATCATGCATAATTTTGAAATTTATTAAGCATGATCATTATGTATGACACTAAAATATGGTTTCAAAATGTTTAATATTTTCATTACATAATTTCATCATTATGAATTATCATATTTTCAAATTCGAACATGCACAATTTCAAAACTATAGCTTTCATTTTTTATGCATGATACAAATAACTTTTAAAATCTCATGCATAAAATTGTCGATCATGGTATCAAAACATCATTATACAATGGTTTCATTGAATATAATTTTGAATGATTCTTATATATAACTAAAACTTCTTTAGTTTTAATTTATATGATTGACTTTATATTAGCATGCTCAAGTTTTGTTCTTATGTCAAAAACATACATCATGTTTGAAAACCAAAGACAAGGTTCATAAAAAAATCATCAAGCCTTCCATATAAAAACCATGCATCGTCATCGAAAGTCAATATGGAAATTATCAAAATACACATTCTTGCTTCTCAAGCACATATGATTATTTAAATCTAATATTTTATTCAATTAACATAAAACATACAATTTTTAAGAAAAATAATTATTCAAAAAAAAAAAGAGAAAATGCATCATGGAAAACATCAAGTAATTTCAAAATAATTCAAGAGAGTTAAGTTACTTACCTTGTAGTCAAAGCCCGTTAAAGCCCGTCAAAGCCTAATTCGCCGTTTCACCTTTGGAAGTTCTTGATTCATCCTTGGGTGCCTTCCTCTTCTTTGGCCTCTTCCTCCGTTCAAGTTCATTGTTTATTTTAGATTTTTTTTAATGAACTTATTAAGATTTAGTGTTTGAAGTTCAAATTCATCATTGTCCTCATCACTTGAGCCATTACTCAAGTGGTTTTCATTTGTCCGGAGTTCCAAATCCTTCCTGTTCTTTGAAAGGTGGTTCAAGTGTTCATCGGGTTCAAAATGTTCCAAAAGTGTCATTTCATAGGTCATTAATGACCCGATTAATTCTTCTAATGAAAAATCATTTAAATTTTTTGTCTCTTGTTTTGCGGTTATTTTAGGATCCTAACTTTTTGGAAGAGATCTTAAGATCTTGCTTATGAGATCAAAATTTGAAAAAGATTTACCAAGAACTCTTAGATTATTGACGACATCCATGAAACGGGTGTACATGTCGCCTATAGTCTCGCTTGGTTGCATTCGAAAAAGCTCAAAAACATGCAATAAAATGTTAACTTTCGAGTCTTTGACTTTACTAGTTCCCTCGTGCGTGATTTCAAGTGTTCGCCAAATATTAAAAGCCGTTTCGCATGTAGAAATCCGATTGAACTCATTTTTGTCCAAAGCGCAAAATAAGGCATTCATAGCCTTTGCATTTAAGGAAAAATACTTCTCCAAATCCAACCATTCATTCATCAGTTTAGAGAGAAGTTGAAAACCGTTTTCAACAATATTCCATAAATCCAAATTCATAGAAATCAAGAAAACTCTTATTCGAGTTTTCTAATAAGTGTAGTCCAATCCGTTAAACAATGATAGACAAACAACCGAAAAGCTCTCTTGAAAGCCATGAAGAGCCATTTCTCTCAAGTGTAAATCCGAAATAAAAAATACCAGGCTCTGATACCAATTGTTAGGATCGGAGCGGCACTAAGAGGGGGGGGGGGGTGAATTAAAACTTGTAAGTTCGAAAATGATTCCGTAAAATGTAGAGAGATTTAGCTTTGATAGTAACTTGAGTAAAGTAAGAACCGGAAACTCGCTGATATGTAGATAATGATTGCAGAAAGGTAAGTACTTACATATTCAATGAACATGCCAATTTAAAGTGGTTCGGTCAAATGACCTACATCCACTTGCGAAGCCTTCTTCGATAAGGCTCCTAACTTCCACTAGCAAATCACTTTGAAGGGGAAGGACTAATACACCTCTTACAACCTTTTACAAGTGGTTCACACTCTTATAAATTTTTGAAGAGAAAGAAGGAGGTGAACACTCAAGCAATTGAAAACAAGACTTGCTAAAGACTTCTCTCAAACTTTTATCTCAATCTATTGCTTTCTCAAAGGTTGTAATCTCAGCTGAGAATTGAGGAGTATTTATAGGCCCCAAGAGGATTCAAATTTGGGCTCCAAATTTTGAATTCTCTTGGGTTTCCAAGGCTGGCGGTGCCACCGCCTATCAGTGTCTGACACTGACAGTGTACTGGCGGTGCCACCGCCCAGTACGACGGTGCCACCGCTCAGTCCAGCAGTGCCACTACTCAGTTCTCGGGTTCTGGGCGGTGCCACCGCCTACACTATTTCAACTCACTAGTTGGGCTCCAAACTTGGCACAAACCAGTCCGAACTCAGGCCCAATTGGCCCCTACTTGGGTTATAGGATTAACACCTAATCTTAACCATAATTAACATGCTAACTATAAATTTAAAGACATTTCCTAAGCTATTACAAAGTTTGCAAGTCAAGACTTCTTCCGGCAAGCTTCCAGCGAACTTCCGGTGGTCTTCCAATAAACTCTTGGAAACCATTCTGCGGACTCCCGGCAAGCTCCTAGACTTCACGATTTGATCTTGGCGAGTTCCAACGAGCTTCTTCAGCAAGCTCCGACCTTTCTCGGCGAGCTCCGTGAACTTCCAATGAACCTTCTGGTAAGCTTCCGAAAAACCCTTCGGCAAGCTCCCTACTCATTCTTGGCTAGTTCCGACAGCATTCTCGATGAACCTTCAGACTTCCGTCGAACTCTCGAGCTCGCAATGAATTCTTCGTGCTTGACTCCGATACTTTGTTTCGCTTTATGTCTTCGTCGTTATCGTAGTTAATCCTACACACACAAGCCAAAACTCTACTCCAATCTAGACAATTATTACAACGTGAATTGACATTCTGTTGCTCGGCACATCATTGGTTGGTGCTTCGTCCGATTCTTCAGTGCATTATCCTCTCTTGCGGCTTGTTGCCCAATCGGTGGTTGACCTCCGTAACCCCGATATCCTTGGTGAAATTCTGCTCTCCTTGGCCCGATGCCCAACGTCCGAAGCCTTCTACCGTCCAATATCCTCATGTGATCTTCTCCGGCGCAACGTTAATTCCTCCCGCGTCAACTGTCTAATCCTGATCGAGCAAACCTACATCACCCAAAATGTAGTTAAACATCTAAACATAATCAATTAGTTGCATAATCAAAATCTGAGATTCAACATTAGTGACTTTAGGTGGTTCGTCTTTTCTTATAGTATAATCGATATCCATCCACTCTGAATGGAGGAGAACCCTCTCCTTCTATATCTTATAGTTATCACCATTAAGTTCGGGAATATCACATCGAATATCAGAGAAATTAATATTTTGAGAAACTGCATAAAATCAAACATGTGTATTTCAAAATTTGAAGCTTAATAGACTAGATTACATGTTTTACCAACGTGAAACATGCCAAAAATATGAATCTCATGACATAAAAATTGCTTGTGGGCTGAATTCTTTATTCAAATATATTCAAATGATCTTTATGATAAAACTATCAATTTATATTTTAATTCATAATCCCTATGGGTAAATTATGAAAATAATCTGATATTTTATCCTGATTAATTATATTAAATATAATAAAAGATCCTGTGAGATAACAATTATTATATGAAATATAATCAATCACAATATGCTGTCTAATTACTTATGTGATCCTTATTTTAACTTTATATATAATTTTAATTAATTAAGGATGCTGTGGCGAATTCTTAATTAATTAAGATCTAATGGATCACTAGACATTTTAAACATAAAAAATTTACTCATAAGTATAATTTTATATAATTAAATATGCATACGTAATATCAGCATTTTACCAACTAAAAATGTTGAAAATGATATTTCCTCATGATTTTCAACAAAATACATCAAGAAGTTTCCAAGAAGAAACCAAAATAAAATCATTTTCATGGCATAAAAATGAAAACTATTTTGTATCAAGGCAGATGTCAAAAGGCTCTGATACCAAATGTAAGAAATCATTGAAGCCAACTTGTGTTTCTAAATCATTATAATAGAAACACATTAAAAACTAATGTGAAAATAAAATAGCGTACCTCCAGCCATTATTGTCAAGAATTTCTCCAGAGATTTCTTCTTGAACTTTGGTACTTCTCGGCTCAGAACTCTGGCTTTAGATGGTATAGGAAAACCTTTTTGCTTCAAAGAGATGATTAAGCCTAAGGACCAAAATCCTCATATATATATAGATGTTCTCCGATCAAGAACATTTATCATCACCAATTCATAACGTTCAAGAATTAATTCAAATTTATAAAGTTTGGACCATAATGAAGAACTTTAATGATATTAAATATTTAATTTAATAATAACGGTTTCATGTATAAAGAGTAAAAAATTGAAATCATTTAAACCATAATAAATGAAAAAATTCATGATAATGAATTATAAATCTTAATGAGAACGGTTATATTATTATTAAATAAGATATTTAATAATAATGATTACATATATGATAAATAATATATCAAGGTAAATACCAAAAGTCAAATCTTTTCTTTGGTAAATATCATGAGAAGGAAAAAAAATACGTTCTTGATTTAAAAAGAAAATTAAGAAATTTGAAGAATGTATCAAGAAATTTATGCATTCAAAAGATTTATCAAGTATAATTCTTAGAGTGATGCAAGCATTAAACCATCATCAAGAAGCGCGTCATTATATTCAAAAGCACATGACGTCAAAGGTTACGTCATAGAGTGTAAAAGTATAGTATATCAAGGAGTATAACTCATCATGGTACTTTTAAGTTCTCTACTCCCTTTTATCAGCAAAAGGAAATACATAATCTATTCAAGTGGTAGTAAATCAAAATGTCTAAACAAAGTATTCAGTTACCGACAAATTTGCTACATTTCGGTTAAGATTTGATTTTGACATAGTTCAATTTACTCTTAACGTAGTTAAATTTGATCCAATCGAGTCACTATTGGATCGATAGATAAGGAGGGTGCTTGCTCTGTTGAAGGTGCTGCCTCAAGGGGACTGGTAGGAGGAGAATGACTTTTTGGCTCTGGTTCAGGTGGGGGAAATTCACTCCTAGGTAATCTAGTCCAGATTCTATTTTTGCCTATGTATCTTAATCTCCTTAATAGGTTTCCATTAATGACATTGAATCGATCTAGTTTTAAGGTTTCTTCATCAGATGGAATAACCATATTATATGCACACATTAGTCTAGTGATTAAACTATCATAAGGAAGCATCATATCTTTTGTTGATAGTTCAATCATGTTTTGTTTTATCAGATATCCAAAACAATTATTGTGTCCTCTCATAATCTAATACATTGTTCCCAATTCCATTTTACTAATTTTATCATGATGGTGTTATTTTGGAAGTAGGATACTTATCACTATGTGATGTAGCAACTTTGTGCTTAAGAGTAGCAAATGTTCACAACTGTTTTTAACAATAGAAAGATTTGGGTTACCAAAGATAGTTCCTAACGCCTTAGAATATGTAATCCCAATTGATTCTTCATTTCATAGCCCTTTAAAATAACAACCTCTTCTTTTCTCAAGAATTCCTATAAGGTTGTAAATTATACTATCCGTGATGGGTTTGTGATGCCCTAAGAGATAAGCGGACACCCTATCATTTTCATCTACTTGCAAGTTGTGATGACCACTTTCTTTCAAGTGATCTTCATGAGTTCTTAATGTCATATCCTTTCTGTTATTTGGAAGGTTATTCTCAAGCTCTTCATGAGCATTGTGAGTCATCTCATAGGTCATTAGTGACCTGATAAGTTCTTCGAGAGGGAAGTTATTCAAACCCTTGGCCTCTTGAATTATCATTACTTTAGGTCCCACCTCTTTGGAAGGGATCTCAAAATTTTATTAACAAGTTCAAAGTTTGAAAAATATTTGCCAAGAGCTTTTAAACTATTGACGGCATCCGTAAAATGGGTGTACATGTGAATAATTGTTTCGCTTGACTTCATCCGAAATAATTCATAAGTATGAACTAATAGATTTATCTTCGACTCTTTTACTCTACTAAGTGCTTTCATGAGTGATTTTGATTATATGCCAAATATTAAAAGTTGTTTCACAAATAGACACTCGATTAAACTCATTTTTATTTAAAGCACAAAATAAGGCATTCATAGCCTTGGCAATTAAGGTGAAAGTCTTCTTCACCAACTCATTCCAATCATTCATTGGAGGAGAAGACTTTTGAAAGTCATTTTCCACAATGTTCCATAACTCAAAATTCATATAAACTAGAAAAATCTTCATTCTAGTCTTCCAATAGGTGTAATCCGTCCCATTGAACATGGGTGGGTATGCACTTAAATAACCCTCTTGGTTGCTGACAAATATCATCTCTCTTGGGTTTCAAACCAAACCGAGAGTGACTTTTGCTCTGATACTAATTGTTTAATTATTAGGATCAAGAGCGGCACTAAGAGGGGGGGGGGTGAATTAGTACAGCGAAAAAATCATCGATTTTGTAAAATATTCGTTCATTGAAAATCAATCTCGGAAAGTGCTTGAATTTAGAGTAAATGAACTAGCAATTAACTTAGAAAGTAATGACAATAATGAAAAGTAGAATGAAAATGAGCACACCAGAATTTATAGTGGTTCGATCATTGTGACCTACATCCACTTCTGATTCCTTTTTCATCGAGGTCACCGGCATCCACTAATGGTCTTCCTTCAATAGGTGATGACTAACCACCTCTTTATAGTGCTTTCTCCTTTTCACGGGTTCAGGAGATCACGGGTTCAGGAGATAACCCTTACAAGCCTCACACCACTCTTGAATGATCACACACTAGAAAGGGAGGAGGACTCTTTGCAATTTCACAACACTTTCACACCCCAAGACTTCAATATTTTGTTCACACTTTTATGCTCTTTCATGTAGAAAATGGTGGGGTATTTATAGGCCCCAATGGCTTCAGAATTCGAGCAAAAAAGTGTCACATCCCCGAATTTTGGGATACTAGCGGTACCACCACCATTATTAAGTGGTACTACCGCCTACAGACTAACACTTGTTAGGATCGGGGCGGCACTAAGAGGGGGGGGGGGGGGGGGGTGAATTAGTGCAGCGGATTAAAACTCATAAGTTTGAAAATAATTTCATAAATGCGAGGAGATTTCGTTTCGATAGTAACTTGAGTAGATGAAAATCGAAAGCTTGCAGTAGTGTAAATAATAATTTCAGGAAAGTAAGAACTCACACATTCAAGGAACACGCTAATTTAAAGTGGTTCAGTCAAAATGACCTACATCCACTTGCGAAGCCTTCTTCAAAGAGGCTCCCAACTTCCACTAGTAAATCACTTTGAAGGGGAAGGATAAATACCCCTCTTACAACCTTTTACAAGTGGTTCACACTCTTACAAGTTTTCAACGAGAAAGAAGGAGGTGAACACTCAAGCAATTGAAAAACAAGACTTGCTAAAGATTTTGCTAAGGCTTTATCTTAATTTCTTACTCCTCAAAATGTTGTATTCTCTATTGAGAATTGATGGGTATTTATAGGCCCCAAGAGGATTCAAATTTGGGCTCCAAATTTTGAATTATCTTGGGTTTCCGAGGCTGGCGGTGCCACCGCCTGTTGGTGGCGGTGCCACCGCCTGTCAGTGTCTAACACTGACAGTGTACTAGCGGTGCCACCGCCCAGTTCGGCGGTGCCACCGCTCGACCTCTCGGGTTCTGGGCGGTGCCACCGCTCAGTCCAACGGTGCCACCGCTCAGTTCTCGGGGTGTGGGCGGTGCCACCGCCTACCCTATTTCAGCTCACTGGTTGGGCTCCAAACTTGGCCCAAACTAGTCCGAATTCGGGCCCAATTGACCCCTAACCGGGTTATAGGATTAACCTTTAATCCTAACCCTAATTACATACAAACTACGAGCTTAAGAGATAGTCCTAAGCAAGTTTTTAACCGATAATGTCGAGTTTCCTTCCGGCGAGTTTTTCGGCGAACTTTCGACGGACTTCCGATACACCCTCGGATTTCTTCCGGTGGACTCCCAGTAGGCTCTCGGTCTTGTGGCGAGTTCTGTGAGTAGCCGAACCTTCTCGGTGATCTTCGCAAACCTCCGATGATCTCTCCGGCGGACTTTTGAAAACTTTGACAAGTCCCTGATTCCTTCTCGGTTGGTTCTGGCAGCATCTCCGACGAATCTTCAAACTCTCAAACACCCATCGAACTTGACTCCGGTAGACTTGTTTTATGTTTTCAAGCTTTCGTAGTTAATCCTGCATACTTCAAACAAAACTTTGATCGAGACAATTAATACAAAGCAATAATTAAGTTGTTTGGCATGTCATTGGTCCTACGACGCTTCGTCCGATTCTTCGGCGTATCGTCCTCTCTTGCGGCCTATTGCTTAATCAGCTAGTTGACTCCGCAACTCCAATATCCTTGGCGCATTACCCGCTCTTATTGGCCCGATGCCCGAATCCATGGCCCGAAGTCTTCTGTCGATACGTCGATCGATCCACCGGCCTGACGTCCAATCTTCTGACATGTTCCTTCGGCACAACATGATTTTCCTACTTTAATTGTCTCATCCTGATCAAAGCATCCTACGTTACTCAAAATGCAGATTAAATCATAAACACATATCAAGTGGTTTCATCATCAAAATACGAGATTCAACAATCTCCCCCTTTTTAATGATGACAACCACTTGATGACGGAGTTAACCTTAACTCCCGGAGTTTAAACAAACTCCCCCTATCAATATGCCATATTGATAGAACTTTGAATTCAAGCCGAATTCAAGTCATTACAAATATTCATCATGAATATTTACAACACGTCATCATGCTTAACATGATCATACTTCTCCCCCTTTGTCATAAAAAAAAGGAGAAGTGTCACTTTCTATTATGTTTGAGATATCTAAGTTCAAGACATTGCATGAAAAACATAGTATCAAATTTTATCATTATACAATCTAGCAATTAAAGATGTGTAAGTTTAGCATGTTTGCTTTTCTTGAGATAGCAACTGATTGCTTCTCTTTAGACTACAAGCTAGTAATTTTTATGATATGCAAGTTGCAAGTTAGCAAATTTTTGCTTCCTTTACAATGTTTGAGCTAGCAATTTTGCTTCTGTAGCAAGTTAGCATGTTTTGCATTTTGAGATAGGCAAGATAGCACATTTGCTTCTTTTGAGATAGTAACTCTTTTGAGATAGATACATCATGCAAGGTAGTAAATTTTTGTGATGTTCAAGATAGTACATTCTTTCTTCTCTTTTGAGAAGTGCTATTTTCGCTTCCTTTACAAAGTGCAAGCTAGCAAAGTGTTTGAAAAAGTAAGCAAGTTTTGCAACATATAAGCTAGCAAAAATTTCGAAAGCAAATACAAGATAGCTTTCTTGTTAAAGTGTGTAAGCTATCGATTCTTGCTTCCTATTGTAATATGCAGGTTGCAAGTCTTGCTTCTTGAGATAGGCAAGATAGTGATGTTCAAGGAGACAACTTTTGCTTCTTGAAATAAGCAAGTTAGCAATCTTTGCTACTTAAGATAGGAAGTTAACAATCAAGTTTTTGCATCTTCTTAACTTGTGCAAGTTAGCTATTTCCCCCTTTGTCATTGTCAAATAGAAGGGAAGACCCTTTACATCAATTATGACAAAGGTAAGTATCAATCTTATTTGTGCATCATTATATTTTCAAATTAAAATATGCATATTTTCAAAAACCTTATATTTCATTCATGCACGATATTGAATAAATCGATCAACATTATGAGGATATCAGACATGATACTAAAATTTTTAACTATTTATCAACATTTTGATCATGATACCAAACATTCATCATTTAGAGCATTCATGATACAAAACATTAAATCAAAATTTATAATACATCATTTTAGCAATAACTCATAGTATTTTAAATCATGATTTACATTATATGCAATACATCATATCATAATTAGAAAGTACAAGTATTGCGTGCATCATTGCAAATCATAAATGTTTCATATCATGATGGTATCAACTTGTCAAATTATATCCTACCATGATCACAACTTCTCCCCATTTGTATTTTATGCATAATTTCATTTCATCACATTAGGAATAAAAAAAAAAATGGTGATGAGATATTACTTCATGAATACAATAAAATTCATATAGCATATCATGGTTTATTAGAATTAGTCTTCTTTTTGGTAAATAGCAAAAATAATAGTAGAAGAGCAAGATCTAAATTCATGCATATCAAATATTCAATCATCAAAATCATAATTCATCTAGAAAATTATCCTCTTTATATATTCAAAGAGAGAATCATGATGAACATTATTGATTTACATAAAGTTTCAAAACATAATTATCAAGATCATGAATACTAAAAGACTATGAAACATTTCGACAAATCTCCTTTTAAATATAAAACAATCTTGATTCATTCAATATAAAATTCAAATTATAATTATGAGAAATCAAGAACATTATTTCAATAAAATCCATTAAATTCAAATCATTTTTATAATCCATGAGATTCATAAAAATAATACAAATGGATTCATCAAAGTCAATAAGATAGAGAAAAAGAATTTTCAAGAAAAATACTTTTCTCTATTTAGTTGTTTCATACAAGCATGCCTTTGTCCTTTTTGTGCCAAAAATATATATATATATCATCAAACATTTAGGATCGAAAATAAATTTTGTCATAAAAACTATCAAGACTCCAATTATTATCTCAATCTATACATCATGCGGACAATAAATTTACACTATAGACAATCTCATATTTTATCATTCAAGCTAGCATATATTTTTGCAATTAGCAAGCTAGCAATTTCCTTATTCTTTTATAACAGTGATTCAATCATATCATGCGATAAACATATCATAATTACAAAGGGTATTGAATCATAAAGAAAATCAATTTATGCATAAAATGTTCCAAGCATCAAGGTACATTTTCTCAAATTGTGGTATCAAAAAATCAAGAGAAAATAGCTTAATTATTCATTTTGAAAAATGTTCTCTTTGATAAAATGAGAGAATCATGATTAACAATCTTGATTTACAAAATGAATACTCAAGTTATAATTCCGAAAAATCAAGAGAAACCGTGATTCATTTTAACAAATCTCCTCTTAGATAAATAATGTAAAGAATTCTTAAGAAATCATGAAAAAGATAGAATTCATTCAATCTAATAAGAGAACAAAACATTACTTCATGCATATACAATCTTGACTTAAGCATAAGAAATCTCAATTTATAAATTTTAAAAAATCAAGATAAAGCCCATTTAAATCATCAAATCAAGATTATTTTTAAGAGATTCACAAAAATTATACAAATAGATTCATTAGTTTCCCTTTTTGAAAAATCGATAAAGTCAGGAAAAATAATTTTTTTAAGAAGAAACCTTTCCACTTTTTTGTTGTTTTAATTCGTGTGATTTATTTCATTTATGCCAAATAAAAACATGTATCATGTTTAAAACCGAAAGTGTAAGATTTATTATAACAAAGATCAATAAGGCACTTTCATTATGGTAAAAATCAATAATTCGTAAATCGTAAGATTCATCATGCATAATTTTGAAATTTGTTAAGCATGATCATTATGCATGATACTAAAACATGGTTTCAAAATGTTTAATATTTTCATTACACAATTTCATCATTATGCAATAGTTTTATGAACATAATTTTGAATGATTCTTATAGATAACTAAAACTTCTTTAGTTTTAATTTATATGATTGACTTTATCTTAGCATGCTCAAGTTTTGTTCTTATATCAAAACCATACGTTATGTTTGAAAACCAAAGACAAGATTCATAAAAAATCATTAAGCCTTTCATTCAAAAGTCATGCATCATCATTCAGCATGATATTAGACTTCTCAATATTTTCATTAAGACATCAAGCATGGTTTCAACCAAAATCGGAAATAATCAAAATACACATTCTTACTTCTCAAGCACATACATAAGATTAATCTTACTAGGTGTACAATCATTAGATTTATATCTAACATTTTATTCCTAAAACATGCAATTATCAACATTTCGAGCATGATTATATTTTTACATTTTTTTTAAATAAAAAAAATTAATTAAGAAAAAGCATCATGAAGAGCATCATGTAATTTCGAAGTAAATTGGGGGGATTTCGATTACCTCATCGTTGAAAGTGATTAAGGTGTAGTTTGTCATCTCGCCTTTCTTGATTTTCTCAACATCTTCGGAGGAGCTCGATTCATCCCAATTTGTGTTCTTCTTCTTGCGTTCAAAGCAAGTAGTTCCGTTCTTTTTGCTTTTCAATTTTTGTTTCATTTGTAGTTTAAGTTTACCATCACTTGAGCTTATGATCGAGTGGTCTTCATGTATTCTATGTCCCAAATCCTTCCTGTCCTTTGGAAGGTTGTTCTCAAGTTCTCTTTTTATCACATTGTTCATTTCGTAGGTCATTAAAGACCCAATAAGTTCTTCGAGAGGGAATGTTTTAAGGTCCTTGGCCTCTTGAATGACCATAACTTTTGGATCTCAACTTTATGGAAGGGATCTTAAGATTTTAGTGACTAGTTCAAAGTTAGAAAAACTTTTACCAAGAGCTTTGAGTCCATTGATGACATCCGTGAAACGGGTGTACGTGTCTTCGATGGACTCACTTGGTTTTATCCAGAAAAGTTCGTAAGAATGCACAAGAATATTGATTTTGGACTCTTTCACTCGGCTAGTGCCTTCATGAGTGACCTCAAGAGTTCTCCAAATATCAAAAGCCGAGTCACACATCGAAACGTGATTAAATTTATTTTTGTCAAGTGCACAATATAAGGCATTCATAGCCTTTGCATTTAGAGAAAACATCTTCTTCTCCAAATCATTCCAATGGTTTATTGGAAGAGAAGACATTTCAAATCCATTTTCGACTATGTGTCATAAATTCAAATCCAAAGAAAGTAAGAAAACTCTCATTCGAGTTTTCCAATAAGAGTAGTTCGTCCCATTGAAAAAGGGAGGACGAATGAGAGAGTAACCCTCTTGAATGCCGAAAAGAGCCATTTCTAATTGGGTGTTAAACCAAAGTAGAAAACCATGACTCTGATACCAATTGTTAGGATCAAAGCAACACTAAGAGGGGGGGGGAGGGGGGGTGAATTAGTGCAGCGGATTAAAACTCATAAGTTTGAAAATGATTTCGTAAATGAGAGGAGATTTCGTTTCGATAGTAGCTTGAGTAGATGAAAACCGAAAGCTTGCAGTAGTGTAAATAATAATTTTAGGAAAGTAAGAATTCACACATTCAAGGAACACGCCAATTTAAAGTGGTTTGGTCAAAATGACCTACATCCACTTGCGAAGCCTTCTTCAAAGAGGCTCCCAACTTTCACTAGCAAATCACTTTGAAGGGGAAGGACAAATGCCCCTCTTACAACCTTTTACAAGTGGTTCACACTCTTACAAGTTTTCAACGAGAAAGAAGGAGGTGAACACTCAAGCAATTAAAAAACTAGACTTGCTAAAGACTTTGCTAAGGCTTTATCTTAATTTCTTACTCCTCAAAAGGCTGTATTCTCTGCTGAGAATTGAGGGGTATTTATAAGCCCCAAGAGGATTCAAATTTGGGCTCCAAATTTTGAATTATCTTGGGTTTCCGAGGCTGGCGGTGCCACCGCCTATCGGTGGCGATGCCACCGCCCGACCTCTCGAGTTCTAGGTGGTGCCACCGCTTAGTCCAATGGTGCCATCGCTCAGTTCTCGGGTTCTGGGCCATGCCACCGCCTAATCTGGCGGTGCCACCGCCTACACTATTTCAGCACATTGGTTGGGCTTCAAATTTGGCCCAAACCAGTCCGAATTCGGGCCCAATTGGCCCGTAACCGGGTTATAGGATTAACCTTTAATCCTAACCCTAATTACATGCAAACTATGAGCTTAAGAGATAGTCCTAAGTAAGTTTTTAACCGGCAACATCGAGTGTCCTTTCGGCAAGCTTTTCGAGGAACTTCTGGCGAACTTCTGATACACCCTCGGATTTCTTCTAGCGGACTCCTAGCAGGCTCCCGGTCTTGTGGCAAGTTCTGTGAGTAGCCGAACCTTCTCGGTGATCTCCGCGAACCTCTGACGATCTCTTCGGCGGACTTTCGAAAACTTCGACAAGTCCCCGATTCCTTCTTGGTTGGTTCCGGCAGCATCTCCATCGAATCTTTGGACTCTCGAACACCCATCGAACTTAACTCTGGTAGACTTGCTTTATGTCTTTAAGCTTTCATAGTTAATCCTACATACTTAAAACAAAACTTTGATCGAGATAATTAATAAGAAGCAATAATTAAGTTGTCTGGCATGTCATTGGTCCGACGACGCTTCATCCGATTCTTCGACGCATCGTCCACTCTTGCGGCCTATTATCCAATCGGCTAGTTGTCTCCGCAACTTCGATATCCTCGGAGCAATACCCACTCTTATGTTGAATCTCAGATTTTGATGATGAAGTCAATTGTCATTTGTTGTCTAACCTATATGTTAAGATAAGTGTGTAGGATTAACTATGATGAAAGTAAGACATGCAGCAGGAGTTGCGCCGGAGTCATGACAATGATCACGTTGGGAGTTCGAGAGCTCGACGGAAGTTTGGACAGTCGTCGGAGGTTCTGCGGGAACAAATCTGAGAAGTCCATAAGCTTGCCAAAGAAGCTCATCAGAACTCGCCAAGTAGATCGTTGCAAGTCCAGGAGTTTGCCGGAAGTCCACAAGAGCATCACCGAGGGTTCATCGGATGATCGACGGAAGTTCGCCGGAAACTCGCCGGAAGAAGCGATTGACGTACCGGAGCAAGCTGCAGAAATTGTCTTAGGATTTATCGTAGTTAGCACTATGATTAAGTTAAAAATGGGAGGTGATCCCATTAGCTTAATCTTGGGGCAATTGGGCCCCTAAAAAACTCAAATTGGGCCGAATGGATCAACCCATTCGGACCCTGGTTGCTGTGGGAGGTGCAACCGCCCAAGCCAAGAGGTAGCACCGCCTGGGCTAAGTCTCCTAGGGAGACTGGGCGGTGCAACCGCCCTAGCCAGGAGGTGCAACCGCCTGGGCTTAGTCTCCAAGCGAGACTGGGCGGTGCAACCTCTCCTGACAGGAGGTAGCACCGCCTGAGCTCGGTCTTCGAGCTCTGGCAGGCGGTGCAACCGCCCCGGTCAGGAGGTGCAACCGCCTGAGCTCGGTCTTCGAGCTCTGGCAGAGAGGTGCAACCACCTCTGATAGAGGTGGCACCGCCCAGAGGCTCAGTCTTCGAGCTCTGCCAGGCGGTGCAACCGCCCCAATCAGGAGGTGCAACCGCCTGATCCCGGAATTCCGAGAATTGACAGTTTTGAGCTCCAAATTTGAACTGGGTTGGGGCCTATAAATACCCCACCCATTCAGCACTGAAAGATAGCAACTTACACTCGAAATCTTGATATCTTTCTATGATTCTTAGAGTTCAAAATTGTTGTAAAGGCCAAAAGTTCTCCTCCCTCTGTTCTTCAAAGTCTTGAGTTGTAAAGAGAGGAGAGAAAATTTCTGTAAGGGTTGTCTCCTAAGCCCGTCAAAAGGAGTGAAACTGTAAAAGGGTGGTTGGCCTTCGCCTATTGAAGGAAGGCCTCTAGTTGATGTCGATGACCTCGTCGGTGGAGGAAGCCAAAAGTGGAGTAGGTTAAGATTGACCGAACCACTCTAAATCTCGGTTTGTATTTTCTTTGAGCATTTTATCTTTACTGCAAACCTCCTAAATAGCTACTGCCTTTTGCGCTTTTACGAACAAGTTTCTAAGTTCAGAGCTTTCCGAATCTGCGTTTAGACTTAAATTGGCTTTTTCGTATGATCATTACATTTCAGTTTACGTTTATGTTTTGATTTCAATCATAACTGCAAACTGCCTTCTGCGCATTTATAAAACATATCTCAAAGTTCAGTATCTTCAAAATCGGCATTTGGACATAAACCGATTTTATCGTACGAACGTCGCATTTCAGTTTGTGCTTGCATTTTGATTTTCATCATAAACTGTAAACTACCTTCGTAGATCTACTTTAACGTCATCTCGCTTAATCTTAAGTTAAAGTAATCTTAGAATCGGCTTTCACATCAAAATCGTTTTTATCGAACGAACGCATCTTTCGGTTTTAATCGCTGAAAAATTTTTCGCTTCACTAATTCACCCCCCCCCCCCCCTCTTAGTGCTCTTGATCCTAACAATTGGTATCAGAGCGGGGTTAACTCTCAAACGGATTAAAACCCAAGAGAGATGGCTTACGCTGGAAAGCAAGAGGGCCATTCTATTACACGTCCACCTATGTTCAATGGGACAGACTACACTTATTGGAAGACCCGAATGAGGATCTTTCTTATTTCTATGGATTTTGAACTTTGGAATCTTGTCGAAAATGGTTTTTCGAAGTCTTCTCTTCCAATGATCGATTGGAATGATTTGGAGAAGAAGGCTTTCGCTCTTAATGCAAAGGCTATGAATCCCTTATTTTGTGCACTTGATAAAAACGAGTTTAATCGTGTTTCGATTTGTGAAACCACATTTGATATTTGTCACATACTCAAAGTGACTCATGAAGGCACAAGTAGAGTGAAAGAGTCAAAAATCAATCTTTTGTTACACTCTTTGGAACTTTTCCGGATGAAACCGAGTGAGTCTATTGGCGACATGTTTACCCGTTTCACGGATGTCGTCAACGGTCTAAAAGGACTCGAAAAAAGTTTTTCGGATTTTGAGATCGTAAATAAGATTCTAAGATCTCTTCCTAAGAGTTGGGATCCTAAAGTCACTGCTATTCAAGAGGCGAAAGATCTAAACAACTTCCCTCTTGAAGAACTAATTGGGTCATTAATGACCTACGAGATGACTTGCAAAGCTCATGAAGAGCAAGAAGACATCCTTCCAAAGAACAGGAAGGATATGACACTTAGAACTTTGGAAGACCACTTGAAAGAAAACTCAAGTGATGAGGACTGTGACGATGACTTGGCACTTCTAACAAAAAAATTTAAAAAGTTCATTAAAAGAAACAAGTTTAAGAATGATACAAAAAACAAACTTGAACCCAAGAAGGACCAAGTTATTTGCTATGAGTGCAAAAAGCCGGGACACTATAAGAGTGATTGTCCCCAAGTCAAAAAGAGAACATCAAAGAAGAAGGCGCTCAAAGCAACATAGGATGATTCGAGCACGTCCGAAGAAGAGGAGTCCAACACCGAGCAAGTTGCTCATTACGCCTTAATGGCCATCGGAGAGGAGGTAACGAATTTATTAGATGCAGATTTATCTTACTATGAATTATTAAATGCCTTCCATGACTTATTTGATGAATGCAATATTATCGATAGAAAATATAAATTGCTAAAAAATGAGCATGATAGTCTTACTTGTGATTTTGATAAGTTAAAAACTGAATATCATGATAGTTTAGATCCATGCATCAAATGTCATGATCTAGAAACTCTCCAAAAAGAAAACTTACTACTTAAAGACACCTTGAAGAAATTCGAGGTTGGTAGCAAGTCATTAAACATGATCCTTGCAAACAAGGGTCACATTCCCAAAAGAAGTGGAATTGGATTTGTGAGAAGTTCTCACCAAAATCCAACCACCTTCATAAAAGGCACCATCCTACATGTTCGACACCAAAACAAATGTAACTTTTGTTGCAAATTTGGACACAAGACGCATTATTGTCCATTCAAGAAAATTAGTCCAAACAAATTGATTTGGGTTCCTAAATGAACCATGATAAATTCTATGCAACATGATAGACAATATAGATCTATTTGTGAGGCACCCAAAAGCAAATGGGTACCTAAAAATCATCCATTCCTAAAAAAACATTAAAAACATAAAAATTTTAGGCTGGAGCAAGAAATAATATTCTGCTCCTTGATTCTCGACCCAAGATCCAAAAAGGAACTCGCAATGCTCTCTAGCTTAAATTACAGATAGAGATTATAAATCACAAATGCGATTTAGATGCAACCTTATTTGACTTTTCAGAATTAGAAACGTATGATTCCCAAATTCACATTTTCCTTGGATTTTCGAACCCATCAATTTCATCCGTTCATAACCTTCGAATCCAACTCTGTATCATGAAGTGACTAAGTCTGTCATGAACTTGCAAGGCTTACCAACTTGAACAAACTATCACAAACATGTATACGACATTGAGAGTATGCACGTTAAAAGATCTATCTTGATCGTGCAAGAGTCCTTGCCTTAAACTAAAAACTCTTACGTAATTACGTAAGTAAAGTTGATCGCTATGAATGAAAATTCTCCTCAAAGACAAAAAACTCTCAGATCAGATCACACTGATCAAAACAAGTGCTCACCGCCCGCAGGTGGTGGCACCGCACCAGCTGGAGGTAGCACCTCCAACTGTCACGTGTTGCAAGTGGTTGCACCGCTCTAGCTAGAGGTGCAACCACTCGCAACTCTGCCCTTTTTAACCCAAGCTAGGGCCAGCGGTGAAACCGACCCCAACTCACTCCCTTCCCTCCTCTACTCTTCCAAGCCTCCTCCATCCCCATTTCTCCTATCTTATCATCCCAAATACCCCTCATTTCGAAGCAAAACATCAACAATCCTTCCCTCTCTTGAAGATCTCACTAAGGTACTCTCCAAGAAGCCCTTAAACTCCTTTTTGATTCATTTACTCTTGCTCATCACTATTCTTCTTAACAACAGTAGTTATGGGATCTAGAAGATCCTCAAGGGACAAAGGAAAGAGGAGATTAGTAGAAGATTTTGATGTTAGGATCGGAGCGGCACTAAGAGGGGGGGGGGGGTGAATTAGTGCAGCGGATTAAAACTTCGGTTTTAGAAAATCTTTCGTACGATAAAAATAATGTTTCGTATGAAATCGTCTTAATTGCGTTGAAAGCGTACGTAATAAGATGAGGGCAGTGAACTTAGCAAAGTAAAGGTTTGCAGAAAGATAAATGCAGTAATGAAATGCAAACCAGAGATCACGCCGATTTTAGAGTGGTTCAGTCAAATGACCTACTCCACTTGCGAGGCCCCTCTTTGATGAGGCTCCCACCTTCCAGTAGCAACTCTCTTGAAATGGAAGGGCAAATACCCCTCTTACAACTCTTTACAAGCGGTTCACTCTCTTACAGATTTTCGAGAAGGAATGAGGTGAACACTAGCAAATTGAAAATTAGACTTTCTAAGACCTTTTCTAAGAGCTTTCTCTCAATCAATTGCTGCTCAAAAGTTGTATTCTCAACTGAGATTTGAGGGGTATTTATAGGCCTCAAGATGATTCAAATTTGGGCTCCAAAATTTGAATTCTCTTTGGGTTCCCGATGCTGGCGGTGCCACCGCCCAGCCAAGCGGTGCCACCGCCCAGCACTCGAGTGCTGGACGGTGCAACCGCCCAGCCTAGGAGGTGTCACCGCCCAGCTCTCGGGTGCTGGGCGGTGCCACCGCCTGGCTCTCCGGTTTCACTGGTTTGGCTTAATTTTAGCCCAAACCATATCTGATTTTGGGCCCAGTTGGCCCCTAACTAGGATATAGGATTATCTCTTAATCCTAATCCTAATTACAAGTGAACTACATAACAAAAAAACATATCCTAAGCAACTTTCAACTGCGAACGTCGAGTCTTGTTCCGGCGAGCTTTCCGACAAACTTTCTTCCGACGGACTCCCATCAAGCTCCTGAACTTGTGATGACTTTAATGAGTAGCCGAGCCTTCTCAGTGATCTCCGTGAACCTCCGACGATCTCTTCGGTGAACTTCTGAAAATTCCGACAGGTTCCCGATTTCTTCTCGGTTGGTTCTGGCAGCATCTCCGACGATTCTTCGGACTCTTAAACGTCCATCGAACTTGACTCCGGTATTCTTTCTTTGTGTTTTCTAATTATCGTAGTTAATCTTGCATACTTAACTCAATAATATAGATTAGATCAAATAACCCATCAATTGATTTTATCATCAAAATCCGAGATTCAACAATCTCCCCCTTTTTGATGATGACAATCAATTGATGACGGAGTTAAACATAACTCCCCCTATCTATATGCCATATTATGAGAAGATAAAGCACTTGAATTCCATCCTATTGAATTCAAGCATAAACCGATAAGTTCTAACTGTAGAACTTATCGTTGTTCTCATTATGTATAATGTAAATGGGAAACTTCGATGAAAATATTTTTCAAGTCGAAAGATAAGAGACAAATTTTACTATGACAAAAGATTTTCAACATGAATTTCATGATTATACATTTTAGACATGCATTTAATATGATCAATCAATCTTACGATATTTTCAAGGATTTTGCAAGGCATATAAGAGACAAATTTTACTATGACAAAAGATTTTCAACATGAATTTCATGATTATACATTTCATGCATTCAATATGATCAATCAATCTTACGATATTTTCAAGGATTTTGCAAGGCATATAAGACAATCATCGATCGATCACTTTTCTCAAAGATTTTGCAATTCATATTTTGTCATGCTATTAAGAATGATATAAGTCATCACTTTTCTCCCCCTTTGTCATCAACAAAAAGGGAAATGAGACTTGAAGCACATATTTTGTCATACAATGATTTTATCATTGAAAATTAAGTATGCAAAAAATATTTACGCAGAGTTCATTTTAGAGGAAAATTCAGCATGCATTCATATTATCTAATCTCTTCTTTCTATAAATAACAGAAATTGTAGATATACAAGAGAGAGATTGGGATAAAAATTCAAGTAGTAATTTCACGAAGTCAAGATCATAATTCGAATACAAACTCATTCAAATCGTTAAATTCATTAAAATCTCAACATTACTTTTCAATCATCATATAAGGCATTTAAAGAATTTTGAAACATAGGAGAATGATTAATTTAAGCATACAATGTTTCAATCAAATTCAAGTCATGAATGCCAATACTTTCATATTTGTAAGTATCAATTCATGAATGCCAAAAGATATTATTTGTGATTCCAATTTTGCAAGATCAAGATTATGATTTAGATGAAACTTATTTAAATCAAATCAGTAACTTGAAATTCATAATCAAGTCATCAAAATCGATTTCGAGATTTCACAACATGTCATATGGAATTTGAAGGAGAATGATTAGATTCACCGAGAGATGGAAAGAAGATGAAAAACTTTACGGAAAATCCAATCAAACAAGTTTATTATTTAGGGACAATTTAATATACCTAATTCCCTTCTAATGAATTCAAATTGGTCTTCATTCAAGGCTTTTGTGAATATATCTGCTAATTGATGCTTTGTGTCAATGAATTCTAGAACAACATTATTGTTAAGGACATGATCGCGTATGAAATGATGCCTAACGTCGATGTGCTTAGTTCTAGAATGCTGAATCGGAATTTTAGTAAGACATATAGTACTAATATTATCACATTTTATGGGAATATTTTTAAAGTGAATTCCATAGTCTTCTAATGTGTTTTTCATCCAAACAACTTGTGCACAGCATGCACTTGCAGCAATGTACTCGGCTTCCACCGTAGATAGTGCAACTGAATTTTGTTTCTTGGAAGTCCAAGAAACAAGTGCATGTCCTAAAAATTGGCATGTTCCGGATGTACTTTTTCGATCTATCCTACATCCGCCAAAATCGACATCCGCATAAGCCATTAAATCAAATTTTTCGGATTTTGGATACCATAAACCTAAATTTGGAGTTCCTTTAAGATACCTAAAAATTCTTTTAACACTTTTAAGATGAGATAATTTAGGATTTGATTGAAACCTAGCGCAAAGTCCTACACTAAACATGATATCTGGTCTAGTCGCGGTAAGGTAGAGTAGACTACCTATCATACCCCTATATGTTTTTTGATCGAAATTTTCACTATTTTCATCCATATCTAACTTAGTCGCAGTACTCATAGGGGTGTTTATTGCTTTTGAATTATCCATATTAAATCGTTTTAACAATTCTAACGTATATTTAGATTGGTTAAGAAATATACCATCCTTAAGTTGTTTGATTTGTAATCCTAAAAAGAAAGTTAATTCCCCCATTAAACTCATTTCGAATTCATGACTCATAGATTTGGCAAATGATTCACATAGTGATTCATCCGAAGAGCCAAAAATAATATCGTCAACATAAATTTGCACAATAAGAAAATTATTTTCAAAATGTTTAATAAACAATGTAGTATCAACCTTGCATTTGGTAAAATTATTTAAAATAAGAAAGGAACTAATCCTTTCATACCAAGCTCTAGGAGCTTGTTTCAAGCCATAGAAAGCCTTGGTCAATTTGAATACATGATTAGGAAAAAGAGTATTTTCAAATCCGGGAGGTTGTTCGACATATACTTCTTCGGAAATAAAACCATTCAAGAAGGCACTTTTGACATCCATTTGAAATAGTTTAAAATTATAACTACTAGCATAAGCAAGGAGCATCCTTATGGTTTCTAATCGAGCCACGGGAGTGAAGGTTTCTTCGTAATCGATACCTTCTTCTTGGTTGAAACCTTTGGCCACTAATCTAGCTTTGTTTCTAACCACGATACCATTTTCGTCTTGCTTGTTTCTAAAGACCCACTTAGTACCAATGACTAAATGGTCACTAGGTCTAGGAACAAGCTCCCACACCTTATTCCTCTCAAATTGATTCAATTCCTCTTGCATTGCAATAACCCAAAAATCATCTTTTATGGCCTCGTCAATGCACTTAGGTTCGATTTGAGAGAGGAAGGCTGCATTAGCACAAAAATTCTTGAAAGAGGAACGAGTTTGAACCCCTTTAGATGTATCCCCTATAATTAGCTCCTTTGGATGAGCATCTATATACTTCCATTCCTTAGGCAAGGAAATTTCGGAAGAAGGTGCATCCAAGTTGCTATTTTGAGGAGGGGGTTCATTTAAATTTAAATTATCAAAACCAAGATCATCATCAAAATCATTTTTCTTAAAATTTGAGACTTCATTAAAAACTACATGAATAGACTCTTCAATTACTAAGGTTCTTTTATTAAAAACCCAAAAAGCTTTCGAAACGGAAGAGTAACAAAGAAAGATGCCTTTATCGGATTTTGCATCAAATTTTCCTAAGGCATCCCTTTCATTTAAAATAAAGCATTTACAACCGAAAACTTTAAAATAAGAAATATTTGGTTTTTTGTTATTCCATAATTCATAGGGAGTTTTTGATAAGGAAGGTCTTATTAGGACTCTATTCATGATGTAGCAAGCCGTATTTACGGCTTCGGCCCAAAAATACTTAGGTAAACTATGTTCATTTAACATAGTTCTTGCCATTTATTGTAGGTTTCTATTTTTTCTTTCAACTACTCCATTTTGTTGGGGATTTCTCGGAGTGGAGAAGTTATGATTGTATCCATTAACTTCACAAAAATTTTGAAAGTCATGGTTTTGAAATTCGCCACCATGATCACTTCGTATTGATGAAATCATGAAACCTTTTTCGTTTTGAGTGAGTTTACAAAATTTAGAGAAACACTTGAAACAATCACTTTTGTGAGTTAAGAAATAGGTCCAAGTGTATCTAGAGTAGTTATCCACAATCACAAAAGCATATTTGCTTCCACCTAGACTTGTTGTATCAATTGGTCCAAATAAGTCCAAATAGATCAATTGTAACGGTCTAGTGGTGCTAATTTGATTTTTTGGTTTGAAGCTTGTTTTTATTTGTTTCCCTAGTTGACATGCATCACATACCTTATCCTTAATAAACTTCATATTAGGAATCCCTCGTACTAGTTCTTGAGATGAGATTTTAGATATTGTTTTCATGGTTGCATGGCCTAATCTCCTATGCCAAAGCCAAGCATCATCATTTATGGCGGAGAAACACATTTCATTACTTAGTTCATCAAGATTGATGGTGTAGACATTATTTTGTTTTAAAGCAATCATAGTCATGTTATGATTTGGTTTTTCAATAATGCACATATTTGATTCAAATCTAACGATATAACCTTTATCGCATAATTGACTAATACTCAATAGATTATGTTTTAATCCATCAACTAGTAACACATCATCAATGGAAAAACTTGATTTGTTACCTATGGTTCCCTTGCCAATGATTTTGCCTTTGTTGTTGTCTCCGAAGGTGACATAGCCTTCGTCCATGCTAGTGAGCTTGGTGAATTGGGATGGATCTCCGGTCATATGCCTTGAGCATCCACTATCAAGATACCATCTCTTGCTCCTAGCATGTGATGGTGTATGTTTCTACAAGAAGGAATTATTTTTAGGTACCCATTTGCTTTTGGGTGCCTCAAAAACTAATCTAACTTGTTTATCATGTTGCGTAGACTTGATTATGGTTCCTTTAGGAACCTAAATCAATTTGTTCAGACTAATTTTCTTGAATGGACATTGGTAAGTTATATGTCCATATTTGCAACAAAAGTTGCAATTGCTTTGGTGTTGAACATGTAAGATAGGACCTTTAATGAAGGTGGTTGGATTTTGGTGAGTACTTCTCACAAATCCGATTCCACTCCTTTTAGGAACGTGACCCTTATTTGTAAGGATCATGTTTAAGGACTTACTACCAACCTCGAATTTCTTCAAGGTGTCCTTAAATACTAAATTCTCATTTTGGAGAGTTTCTAAATCATGGCATTTAGCACATGGAGCTAGACTATCATGATATTCAGTTTTTAATTTATCAAAAGCACACGTAAGACTATCATGCTCCTTTTTTATCAATTTGTATTTTCTACTAATTGTCTTACATTCATCAAATAACTCATGAAAGGCATTTAATAAATCATGATAAGGTAAATCTGCATTAATTAAATCCGTTACCTCTTCTTCGAAGGCCATTAGGGCGTAGTGAGCAACTTGCTCGGTGTTGGACTCCTCTTCTTCGGACGTGCTTGAATCATCCCATGTTGCCTTGAGCGCCTTCTTCTTTGGTGTTCTCTTTTTGGCTTGAGGGCAATCGTTCTTGTAGTGTCCCGGTTTTTTGCATTCATAGCAAATCACTTGGTCCTTCTTTTGTTCAAATTTATTTTTTGTATTATTTTTAAATTTGTTCTTCCTTAAATATTTTTTGAATTTTTGAGTCAAAAGTGCAATATCATTGTCACTGTCCTCATCACTTGATGTTCCTTTCAAGTGGTCTTCTTGTGATTTGAGTGTCATATCCTTCCTGTTCTTTGGAAGGGGGTTCTCGAGCTCGTCATGAGCTTGACATGTCATTTCGTAGGTCATTAGAGACCCAATGAGTTCTTCAAGAGGGAATGTTTTAAGATCTTTGGCCTCTTGAATGGCCGTAACTTTTGGATCCCAACTTTTAGGGAGGGATCTTAAGATTTTAGTTATTAGTTCAAAGTTAGTAAAATCTTTACCAAGAGCTTTAAGTCCATTGATGACATCCGTAAACCGGGTGTACATGTCTCCGATGGACTCACTTGGTTTTATTCGGAAAAGTTCGTAAGAGTGCACAAGAATGTTGATTTTGGACTCTTTCACTCGGCTAGTGCCTTCATGAGTGATCTCAAGAGTTCTCCAAATATCAAAAGTCGAATCACAAATTGAAACACGATTAAATTCATTTTTGTCTAGTGCACAAAACAAGGCATTCATAGCCTTTGCATTTAAAGCAAAAACCTTCTTCTCCGATTCATTCCATTCATTCAACGGAAGAGAAGATTTTTGAAATCCATTTTCAACAATAGTCCAAAGCTCGAAATCCATAGAAATGAGGAATATCCTCATCCGAGTCTTCCAATACGTGTAATTCGACCCATTAAACATAGGTGGACGTGTGATAGAATGACCCTCTTGCATGCCGGAGTAAGCCATCTCTCTTGGGTATTAAACCAAATGTGAGAGAGAACCTTGCTCTAATACCAATTGTTAGGATCGAAGCGGCACTTAGGGGGGGGGGTGAATTAGTGCAGCGGATTAAAACTTCGGTTTTAGAAAATCTTTCGTACGATAAAAATAATGTTTCGTATGAAATCATCTTAATTGCGTTGAAAGCGTACGTAATAAGATGAGGGCAGTGAACTTAGCAAAGTAAAGGTTTGCAGAAAGATAAATGTAGTAATGAAATGCAAACCAGAGATCACGCCGATTTTAGAGTGGTTCGGTCAAATGACCTACTCCACTTGCGAGGCCCCTCTTCGATGAGGCTCCCACCTTCCACTAGCAACTCTCTTGAAATGGAAGGGCAAATACCCCTCTTACAACTCTTTACAAGCGGTTCACTCTCTTACAGATTTTCGAGAAGGAATGAGGTGAACACTAGCAAATTGAAAACTAGACTTTCTAAGATCTTTTCTAAGAGCTTTCTCTCAATCAATTGCTGCTCAAAAGTTGTATTCTCAGCTGAGATTTGAGGGGTATTTATAGGCCTCAAGAGGATTCAAATTTGGGCTCCAAAATTTGGGCTCCAAAATTTGAATTCTCTTTGGGTTCCCGATGCTGGCGGTGCCACCGCCCAGCCAAGCGGTGCCACCGCCCAGCGCTCGGGTGCTGGACGGTGCAACCGCCCAGCCCAGGAGGTGTCACCGCCCAGCCAGGCGGTGCCACCGCCTGGCTCTCCGGTTTCACTGGTTTGGCTTAATTTTAGCCCAAACCATATCTGATTTTGGGCCCAGTTGGCCCCTAACCAGGATATAGGATTATCTCTTAATCCTAATCCTAATTACAAGTGAACTACATAACAAAAAAACATATCCTAAGCAAGCTTTCAACCGCGAACGTCGAGTCTTGTTCCGGCGAGCTTTCCGACTAACTTTCTTCCGACGGACTCCCATCAAGCTCCCGAACTTGTGATGACTTTAATGAGTAGCCGAGCCTTCTCGGTGATCTCCGTGAACCTCCGACGATCTCTTCGGTGAACTTCCGAAAATTTCGACAGGTTCCCGATTTCTTCTCGGTTGGTTTTGGCAGCATCTCCGATGATTCTTCGAACTCTTAAACGTCCATCGAACTTGACTCCGGTATTCTTTCTTTGTGTTTTCTGGTTATCATAGTTAATCCTACATACTTAACTCAATAATATGGATTAGATCAAATAACCCATCAATTGATTTTATCATCAAAATCCGAGATTCAACATTTGATCTCACCCTTTTCGATTCAAAATACTATACTGAAAAATTTTCCTCTTTTGAACTTAGGAGTGTCAATAAGGAAAAATACGTAGATTTAAGTGAACTAAGAGACTTAGAGACAATCCAATGGTTTGCAAACTTAGATCTACTTCCAATTTTGCAAATTAACGAACTTATCTATCCAAGACTTGTTAGATTGTTTTACAACAACATACAAGTAGATGAAGAAGAAAGAATGTCCACCTATCTTTTAGGACAACACATCTCAATTACGGATAGATTCATTTGCGACATGATAGGCATTCCCATGAAAAGTAGAGGACTTTACTTTAGAGGATCATGGGATGATGAAACTGTTGGAACAACATATGTTGAAGCCTTAGGAACAATTTTTGCCAATCCCAATTTAGCATTTGTTCCTAAAAGTTGTGAACATCTACTACCTCTAAACACTAAGGTACTTCATCATATCCTAACTAGCATCATTCTCCCTAAACAATACCATCAAGATGAAGTAAGCCAATTAGAATTAGGAACTATGTATTTGATCATGAAAGGACATGACATCTGTCTTGGTTATCTTATCCAACAAAACATGTTAGAACTATCTAAGAAAGACATGATGCTCCCATATGGTGGTATAATAACTAGAATAATGAAAGCCTACGATATTCTAATACCACCGGAAGAAGAAGTAATAAAAGTAGATAGATTTAGCATAATTAATAAAAATCTACTTCACTGATTAAGATGTTTTTATAGAAACGGTAATTGGGTTAGAATGCCAAGAAGAACTGATCCCCCTCAACTTGAACCAGAACCGAAAACACCAGTATTTAGGGGTACCCAATCTCCTCCGATCTGTCCCTTTGAGGAAACACATCCATTTGAGCAAACTCATACATCATCTGTCGAAGATATTGGGATTCGGATGGACCGATTCGAGCAAAGACAAGAACGGCTTGAACAACGACAAGATCAAATCCTATCTTAGCTACAGCAAATTCATCGTCAATTTGACTCCTTGTTTAGGCACTTTAATTTTTCACCTCATGAATAAACTTGTATGAACACAATCATCTGTTGTTATTGTAAACTTCTTATGTTACTCACCATGATGTGCTTTGACTTGATATGGTTACCTGATATATTTTGAGCATATGTAGAGTTGTAAACATCTATCGTGATAAATATATGCCTTGTGCCTTGTGGTGAATATAAACTAAATGGTTATCTCGGATTTTATATTGAAACTAAAAGCTTTGAGAACCTTGTGCTTTGATTTCCATGATAAATATAGTCTGAAAAAAAAAAAATGATATACCAATGCAGTTAATAAGTCAATGTCATTGATACTAAACATCAACTAGCTGACATGTTTGATTTCATAAGAAGAGAATTAGGAATGTTGTTGTGTTAGAATAGATAAACTAGTCAAAATTATTTTTCGGATGATCAAATCACTTGATTGCCATATGTCCGAATGATCAAATCACTTGATTGCCATGTGTTGAAATGTTTTGATTTTTGAAAAACTGTAGCATAATCTTGTCCGAATGCATGAAAGAATTCATCTCATTTTCGGACTCGCTTAACAGTTGGAATGACAAAAATCAAATACACTCTTATGAAAAATATTTTTTTTCGAAATGGATTTGATAAAATGACTTTCCTCCTTCATGCACAAAGAATTATAACATACAAGGAGAAGAAGTATTCAAAGCATTATACGTATCATGCCTTCCTTTATATGCTTGATAATTTACTTGTATTGTTCTCCTGGTATCATAACTATCATGCTTTTTGTTGATGACAAAGGGGGAGAAATATATGAATTGATGCTATAAATACTGATGCTATGCCATGCTTGCATCACCAAGAGATATATGAATAGATGCTATGATTTGCATTATGCCTTGTATCGTGTCAAGATATCAAACAAAAACTTGCATCGTAATTTTACAAGTTGATATCTTACCGTGTGATGAAATGAAATGTGTACATCATGTAATGATATCAAAATCTTACTTCACATCTTTACATGTTGATATCTTACAATATGATGAATTGCTACTATTACCATCATTCAAAATTGTTATGTAAGAATGAATGTCAAGCCTTGACATCATCTTCAGAGATGTCACTTGAATTCTTAAGTCTTGAATTCAAGAATGACTTATCTCAAGTATGGCATGTAGACAGGGGGAGTTAAGGTTAACTCCATTATCAATTGATTGTCATCATCAAAAAGGGGGAGATTGTTGAATCTCGGATTTTGATGATGAAGTCAATTGTCATTTGTTGTCTAACCTATATGTTGATATATGTGTGCAGGATTAACTACGATGAAAGTAAGACATGCAGCAGGAGTTACGCTGAAGTCATGACAATGATCACGTTGGGAGTTCGAGAGCTCGACGGAAGTTCGGACAGTCGTCGGAGGTTCTGCGGGAACAAATCCGAGAAGTCTATAAGCTTGCCAAAGAAGCTCGTCGGAACTTGCCAAGTGGATCGTCGCAAGTCCAGGAGTTTGCCGGAAGTCCACAGGAGCATCACTGAGGGTTCATCGGATGATCGACGGAAGTTCGCCGGAAACTCGCCGGAAGAAGCGATTGACGCACCGGAGCAAGCTACAGAAATTGTCTTAGGATTTATCGTAGTTAGCACTATGATTAAGTTGAAAATGGGAGGTGATCCCATTAGCTTAATCTTGGGGCAATTGGGCCCTTGAGAAACCCAAATTGGGCCGAATGGATCAACCCATTCGGACCCTGGTTGCTGTGGGAGGTGCAACCGCCCAAGCTAGGAGGTAGCACCACCTGGGCTAAGTCTCCTAGGGAGACTGGACGGTGCAACCGCCCTAGCCAGGAGGTGCAACCACCTGGGCTCAGTCTCCAAGCGAGACTGGGCGGTGCAACCTCTCCTGACAGGAGGTAGCACCGCTTGAGCTCGGTCTTCGAGCTCTAGCAGGCGGTGCAACCGCCCCGGTCAGGAGGTGCAACCGCCTGAGCTCGATCTTCGAGCTCTGGTAGAGAGGTGCAACCGCCCCTGATAAAGGTGGCACCGCCCATAGGCTCAGTCTTCGAGCTCTGCCAGGCGATGCAACCGTCCCAGTCAAGAGGTGCAACCGCCTGATCCCGGAATTTCGGGAATTGACAGTTTTGAGCTCCAAATTTGAACTGGGTTGGGGCCTATAAATACCCCACCCATTCAGCACTAAAAGGTAGCAACTTACACTCGAAATCTTGATATCTTTCTGTGATTCTTAGAGCTCAAAATTGTTGTAAAGGCCAAAAGTTCTCCTCCCTCTGTTCTTCAAAGTCTTGAGTTGTAAAGGGAGGAGAGAAAATTTCTGTAAGGGTTGTCTCCTAAGCCCGTCAAAAGGAGTGAAACTGTAAAAGGGTGGTTGGCCTTCGCCTATTGAAGGAAGGCCTCTAGTTGACGTCGGTGACCTCGTCGGTGGAGGAAGCCAAAAGTGGAGTAGGTCAAGATTGACCGAACTACTCTAAATCTCGGTTTGCATTTCCTTTGATCATTTTAGCTTTACTGTAAACCTCCTAAATAGCTACTGCCTTTTGCGCTTTTACGAACAAGTTTCTAAGTTCAGAGCTTTCCGAATCTGCGTTTAGACGTAAATCAGCTTTTTCGTACGATCATTACATTTCAGTTTACGTTTACGTTTTGATTTCAATCATAACTTCAAACTGCCTTCTGTGCATTTATAAAACGTATCTCAAAGTTTAGTATCTTCAAAATCGGCATTTAGACGTAAACCGGTTTTATCGTACGAACATCGCATTTCAGTTTGCGCTTGCATTCTGATTTTCATCATAAACTGCAAACTGCCTTCGTAGATTTACTTTAATGTCATCTCGCTTAATCTTAAGTTAAAAGTAATCTTAGAATCGACTTTCACATCAAAATCGTTTTTATCGAACGAACGCAGCTTTCGGTTTTAATCGCTGAAAATTTTTCGCTGCACTAATTCACCCCTCCCCCCCTCTTAGTGCTCTTGATTCTAACATCTTCTTGACCTGATGCCTGAATATATGACCCGAAGTCTTCTGTCGATACGTCGACCGATCCATCGGCCCGACGTCCAATCTTCTGACATTTTCCTCCGGCACAACATGATTTTCCTGCTTTAATTGTCTCATCCTGATCGAAGCATTCTGCGTCACTCAAAATACAGATTAAATCATAAACACATATCAAGTGGTTTCATCATCAAAATATGAGATTCAACAACACTGAACGATACCACCGCTTAGTCTGGGCGGTACGAATGCTTGATAGAGCTCAGAGACCGAGCTCTAGTGGTACCACCACTTGACGATATTAACTCCCAACGGTATCACCGCCCAAAGCACCTAGTAGACTGGGTCCCAAGTGGTGCCACTGTCGGCCGTGACTTTAATTGCTAAATAAGATATTCAATCGACCCAATTCAGCCCTGTTAAAGGCCCAATTAGCCCCTAACTGAGTTAGTGAGATTACCTTCCAATCTTAACTTAACTTATGATCTAACTATGATAATTAAGACATTTAAACAAGCAATCTTTGTATACTATATCAATTGTTCTCTCGGTGAACTTTTGGCAAATTTCTCAATGAATATCCGACAAACTTCTCAGCGAACTTCTAGCAAATTCCTGACTAACTCTTAGCAAACTCTCGATGAACTCTCAGCGAGCTCCCAACAAACTTTCGGCAAGCTTTCGACAAACTTCTGGTACATCATCCGAATCTTCAACGTATCGTCCGATCTTTGACTCCTGCCCAACATCTGCTTTATGCCTTATTGCTATCATAGTTATTTCTGCACACTTATCTCAACATATAGATTAGAACAAATAATTTACCAATTGATTTCATCATCAAAATCTAAGATTCAATAGTGGCATTACCAGACCAAGCAATAGAACTGCTTATAAGCTAGAAAGTATGAAATATACTTTTTCGAAAAACCCGACTATGGTACCACCAAGGTCAGTGGTGGTACTGCATAGTGTTAGGTGGTGGTACTATCAGGACTTAGTCTTCCAGACTGTGTCAAGTGGTGGTACCGCAAGTGCTCGGTGGTGGTACCACCTAGTGTAGGCGGTGGTACCGCCAGTACCCCAAAAACTCGAGGATTTAAATTTTTGACTCTATTTTTGAGGCCATCTAGGGCCTATAAATACCTCTCTCATGCTTGCTTGTAAGTGCATAAAAAAAATTATGATTTTAAGTGTGTAAACTCTTTTAAAGTATTGAGTCTCTTCCTCCTTGGGTTTAGAAGTCTTTATAAGGGAGGAGTGAGATCTTGTAAAAGAGGTGTAAAGGTTCTCTCTTGTGCCTACGAAAATGAGAAAGGCTTGTAACAAGGGTACTTGATCTTTATCTATTGAAAAGAAGATCGATAGTAAAAGCTGATGGCCTCTAGAGAAGAGGAATCGGGAGTGGATGTAGGTCGGGATGACCGAACCACTATAAATCTAATTTGTATTTTCCTTTATGCTTTTCATTCTTATTACTAACTAATTTAGTTGCTCACTACCTTTACTCTCATTATAAGTAAACATATTTTTTATATGAGTTTCATCGAACGAAAGCTTTCAAATCGAAGTTTTTTTTAAGGTACTCCCTCTTAGTGCCTTTATGATCCTAACATCCACTACTAGGACATGGGAGAATATAGGGAAATCTCCCTCATTGTCGAGGCACCAACCAAGGAGGATATAAAGGAATACTCCTCTCCTCTAACATTAAAATACTAATCAAGGAGTCTCTCTCGAGACACTTGCCTCTTACTCTATTTCTCTTTTTTCCCCTTTATTTATTAAACTGTCAATTGAGGAGGATATGAAAAGATACTCTAGGCGCCATCTACAAAATATAGCCCATGATTACATAGCCCCAATCAAGTCAAGGCGGTATACCACTCCCCCATAAAGTAACCTTCCATGACTAAGACAAAGCACCTCATCGGGATCATTTCAATAAGGTACATGTTGGGGCAAGCTTGGCCCCCGTAAGAAGAAATATACTACGGTAGAAAATCAAGCTATGAAGGTACTTAAGACACATGATTTAGGCACACCTAACCTGCATAAGAAGAAATATGCTATGGCAGAAACATGAGCCAAAAAGGTACCAAAGGTATGTGAGTTAGGCAAGCCCGACCTGTGTAAGAAGAAATCTACTATGATGAAAAATTGAACTAAGAAGGCACCCAAGGTGCATGAGTTGGGCACACCTAGCCTATGTAAGAAGAAATCTATAATGATGAAAAATCATACTCAGAAGATGCCTAAGATGTTTGAGTTGGGCACACTAGATTGTGTAAAAAGAAATCTGTTATGATGAAAAAGTGAGCCACGAAGGTGCCTAAGATACATGAGTCGAGCACACCTGACCCATATAAGAAGAAATCCACTATGATAAAAAACCTCAAGCCATGAAGGTGCATAAGATGCATGAGTTAGGCACACCTAACCCGCATAAGAAAAAATCCATTATGGTGGAAAATCAAGCTAATAAGGCATCCAAGACACGTGAGTCAAGTAAACCTGACCAATGTAAGAAGAAATCAGTTATAATAGAAAACCAAACTAAGAAAAGTACCCAAAGCACATGAGGTATAAAAACTCGACCCATGCCTAATAAAATCTACTACAAAGGAATGAGGTGAAGAACACTCAAAGCACATAAAGGCCAAAAAGACGTGCTCTGAACCCTAGAAGCTTCAAAGCATACCTTTGAGGGGGGACAAATGATAAGGAATATAAAATTAGCTAGCTACCATTTTGCCACCTCAATGCCATATCAAGCCAACGTTCTCCTATCCATAAAGATCAAAGCCCAAAAGGTAGCTTAGGTCAATTACCGAGATGTCGAGTTATCAGGCTATCTCATTAGTGGAATATTCACGAGAATATTTCTAAAAGACCAAAAGGCTGTTTAGGTTGGTTACAAACTAGCTCCCCTACGAAATATTTATGAAAATATTCTTAAAAGATTATAAGATAGTTCAGGTCGATTATAAATCGGATGCCCTACAAAATATTCGTGGGAATATTTCGAGAAGACTAGAAGGTAATTCAGGTCAGTTATGAATTGACTCCCCTATGAAATATTCATAAGAATATTCTCAAAATATAATAAGATAATTCAAGTTAGTTATGAACCAACTACCTACGGAATATTTGTAGGAATATTCCTAAAAAATCAAAAGGTAGTTTAGGTCAATTATACACTAAATCCCCTACAGAATATTCATGAGAATATTCTTAAAAGATTATAAGCCAATTCATATCGATTAAGACTCCCTTATGGAATATTCATAGGAATATTCCCAAAAGATCACAAGGCAATTTATGTTAATTACGAACCAACTCCCCTATGGAATATTTGTAGGAATATTCTAAGAAGATTAAAAGACAATTCAGGATAGTTACAAACCACCATCTGTATAGGATCTTTATAAGATATTCTCTCCCCTAGAAGTTATTATAAATATATATCTTTAGCGGGGAAAAATAAAAGAGAAAAAAAAGAGAATTAAGGACTAACTTAAGCATCAGAGGGATCGACTCAGAAAACCCCTCCCAATTTCGACCTTTGTGTAGGAATAAAGCTAAAGAAACCCCCTCGGGCGACTCCTAGCATATAAATCAGGGCCACATCGTACTGACATTGGCGTCAACAACATCTTTCCTTAGCAAAAGTGAAACATGATAAAGGTGAAACATGTTGATTGGATCATCTCTTCATTCTAGCCTTGGTAGCATTCTCCTACGCTAATCTTCTTAACATCTTTATTTACCCTCTTTGTTTTTTCCTTTCATTTACTTCCTTTATTTTTCTACATTTATGATAAATTCATTCCTAATGACCTAATACTTGGGCTTATATTTTGTTTTGTATTATAAATCATTTTCAAAATACTTTTGGTTAGAAGGTTTTAAGTTTTTTTATCTTTTGATTGGAAAACTTTTGAGTTTTATGATATTTTAAATAGTTAACAAATTTTATAAGTCAAGTAATTTCTATTGATGAAAGTACGTTTGAGTTATAAGACTAATTGTGAAGCCCTCCATGTGTGACACTAATTTCCATTTGACCTCTATCAACAAATCTAGGCATACTTATATCCTTACCATGGATCATTTGATATCTGTTATAGTATTGCTTAGTCTCTATTATTGATAAGATAAAAGTGGGATGTTATTTTAGTAGAAAAATGATTTTATGCGAAATATTGATTTTTAATTCAAGTCAAATGCTTATATCATTGACATTAGGGATTGGGTGCATTTCGATCTCAGACCTGAATGAAAAGTCGAGTTGGCCCCAAATGGGCCCAACCCTCTTGTTTGAGGACGAGCCCAAATCAGGAACAACATAGATTGGGTTTGGTCGACCCAACTAGAGAGATTGGGTTAGGCTCGACTTGATTGGGATCCAAGCTCAAGAAAGGCAACTTAGACCTAGTTGAGCCTAGGCTTGAGCCAAATAGTAAACCCATATAAGCCCATGACCCAACCAAGCAACAAAGTCAATTCATACTTGGTCAAAATCTAGGTGTGGTTTAGGAGCAGCTTAGGATGGTGAAGATCATTGTTTCATATTTATCTCGGTCCACTTTGATTCAAGCCTTATTCAATCCAACTTACTTTAACACTTAAATGCTTTTTATTACTCTTATACCTGAAGCAACCTAGACTCAATTGGTTAATGAGAGGCCTAAATGTTTACTAGTTTTGCATGTTAGTGCCAAAATCAAATGGTTGAGACTCTTTTCTTTCCATTTTGGTGTATTACTTGTATCAAAATGAAACGTGATAAAGGTGAAACATATTAATTGGATCATCTCTTCTTTCTAGCCTTGGTAGCATTCCCCCGCCCTCATCTTCTAAACACTTTTTTTTGCCCTCTTCATCCTTTTATTTGTTTGCTTCCTTCATTTCTCTATCTTTATTATAACTCTATTCTTAATGAGCTGATACTTGGGCTCATAGTTTGTTCTATATCATAAATAATCTTCATAATACTTTTGATTTGAAACTTTTAGTTCATTGATATTTTGATTGAAAACTTATGAATTTTTTTATTTTCTAAATAGATAACAAATAAGGTTGAGTAGGGCCTTCAACAACTCTTATCTCTAGCACAAAAGCATGTGGCAACTATAAGACCAATAGCAAAGATCTCCGTGAGTGACTCTTATTTCCCTTTGACCTCTATGAAACCATGAAATCTAGGTTTACTTATATTCTTCCTTTTCTTTGTTTGCTTCCGTCATTTATATACTTTTATTGTAAGTCCAATCATAATGAATTGATCCTTAGGCTTATATTTAATTTTATATCATAAATCATCTTCATAATACTTTTGATTAAGATATCTTTGATTTTTTATATTTTAAATAGTTAATAAATTTTTCACATCGAGTAGGGCCTTCAGTGACCCAAATCTCTAGCAAGTAAGCATATGGTAGTGATAAAACCTATTGCAAAGCCTTCCATGAGCAAACCTCCTTTCCTTTTGACCTTTATGAAACCATCAAATCGAGATTTATTTATATTACTACTATAGATCATTAGATATCTAATGCAGTATTACCTAGTCTCTGTTATTGATGATATAAAATTGGGTTCTGATTTTGAAGGACAAATAACGTCATGAGAAATATCTGCTTTAGTTTCCTGAATGCAGAGTTGGGCCAACCTCAAATAGGTTGAACCCTCTTGTTTGAAAAGTGACTTGAATCAAATCTAATTTCAATCAAGTTTGGTTGACCCAACTAGGGAGATTGAGTCACATTAAACTTGATTAGGATTTAGGCTCGAGCAAGGTGAATGAGACCTAGTTGAGCCTAGGATTAAGCCAAGAAGTGAACCCATATAAGTTCAGGCTCGAACAATACAAGGAACCAAATTAAGCTAATGTTAGAGTCCAAGCATGGTCCAAGAGTAGTCCAAGATGGTCCAAATCATCATTTTAGTAGACTGAGCCTAATTAGGTTAGTCCAATTTGATGCCTTATCTAATTTTACTAGATCCTACTTTTAAACACGATTGGTTAATGAGTGACCTAAATGTTTATTGATTTTGCATGTCATTGTCAAATTACTAAGATCGAGTAGGGCCTTTAAAGTCCCTGATCTCTAGTACAGAAGCATATGCTAGCTAAAAGATTGATTGTGAAGCCCCTTTGTGAGACCCTCATTTTCCTTTGATCACTATGAACTACCAAATCTAGGTTTACTTATATCACTACAATGATAATTAAATATCCGATGTAGTATTACCTAGTCTATATTATTGATAAGCTGATAGTGAATTGTGATTTTAGTAGAAAAATAATGTTTTGTAAAATATCAATTTTTATTTTTAGTCAAATGCTTGGGTCATTAACATTATAGATTAGGTACATGCCAATCTTAAACCTAAATAAAGAGTTGGGTTAGTCCAAAACAAGTCTAACCCTTTTCTTTGAGGGGGGACTCGAATTATTTCTAACTCAAGTAGGGTTTGATTGACTAGACTAGGGAGATTAGGTCAAGTTGATCTGAATCCAAGCCCTAGCAAAGCGATTTGGACTCAATTGAGCCTTAGCTCAAGCCATGCAATGAACCAATATGAGTCCATGCCCCAGCTAGGTAGCGAACCAAGTTAAGCTTAAGTCAAAGTCTAAGAGTAATCCGAGGTGGTCTGGATAATCATTTTAATTAGACTAAGCTTAATTAGGTTGGTCTAGTTCTTCAAGCCTTTTCCAATCTAACTAGGTCTTACTCTTAATCCTAAAGCCTATATTTACTCTTAAAATTTAAATAGGCTTGACTAGATTGGTTAATGAGTGGCCTAAATATTTATTGGTTCAGTTTGTTAGCATCATATGGACGAGGCCATTTTCTTTACATTCAAATATTTTACCTACATCAAAGCGAAACATAATAAAGGTAGAACATGGATCATCTCCTTATTCTAACCTTGCAACATTCTCCCACTTTTTCTTTACCCTATTCTTCCTTTCATTTTATTTGCTTCATTCATTTATCTACTTTTATTATAAGTCCATTTCTAATGGGCCGATACTTGGGCTTATATTTTATTTTGTATCACAAATCATCTTTATAATACTTTGATTATAATCATTTGAGTTCTTCAATCTGTTTACTAGAAACTTCTAAGTTTCTAACTTTTATACAGTTAACAAATTTTCAAGGTCGAGAAGGGCATTCAACAACCCTAATCTAATCTCTAATATGGAAGCACATGATGAGTATAAAACAGATTGCAAATCCCTCCTTGAGCAACTCTCATTTCCCTTTAACTTGTGTGAAACAATCAAATCCATGTTTACTTATATTGCTACCATGGATCATTAGATATATGATGCAGTAGTATCTAATCTTCATTATTGATAAGCTAAAAGTAAGTAATGACTTTGGTGGAAAAATTGCATTATGTGAAATATCAGCATTTTTTTTTGTTAAATGAAGAGTTAGATCAACCCTAAACAAGCCCAACCCTCTTGTTTGAGGAGTTGCTCAAATTAGGTCCAATTTAAGTTAGGTTTGGTTAAACTAACTAAGGAGATTGGGACAAGCTAGATTTATCTAAGCCCCAACAAAGTGACCTAAACCCAATTGAGCTTAGGCTAATGCCAAGTAGTAAACCCATTTGAGCATAGGTCCTAGCCAAATAGCAAATCCAATTGAGCCCAGGGCTGAGTCTAGGCATGATCTAGTAGTAGTTCAAGGTGGTCTAGATCGTTGTTTCAGTTAGACTATGCCTAAGTAGGTTTATCTATTTCGATTCAAGCTTATCCAACCTGACTTGGTCATCCTTCATCTTCTTAACATTTTTCTTTGCCCTCTTCTTCTTTTCCTTCATTTTCTTCCATTATTTCTCTACCATTATTACAAGTCCATTCTTAGTGAGCTGATACTTGGGCTTATATTTTTTTCTGCATTGTAAATCATCTTTACAATACTTTTGGTTATAAACTTTTTAATTTTTCGATTTTTTATTAGAAACTTCTGATTTTTTTGATTTTTTAAACTATTAATGCATTTCCAAGGTTGAGTAGGGCCTTCAACAACATTGATCTTTAGCACAGAAGCCCGTGATAGCTATAAGACTAATTGCAAAGCCTTTCATGAGAGATCCTCATTTCCATTTGACCTCCATGAAACCACCAAATCTAGGTTTACATGTATTGCTATCATATATCATTAAATATCTATTGTAGTATTACTTAATCTCAATTGTTGATGAGCTAAAAGTGGGTTATGATTTTGGTAAAAAGATTATGTTATATGAAATTTCAGCTTTTATTTCAAGTTAGATGCTCATGCAATTGATATAATGGATAGGATGCATTTCAATCTTAGACTCGAATGAAGAGTTAGGCTAGCCCTAACCCTCTTGTTTGAGGAGAGACTCCAATTGGGTCCACTTTAGATCAAGTTCGGTTGACTCAACTAGCAAGATCGGATTAAGCTATATCTGATCCTGATCTAGACCCCAAGCAAGGATACTCGGACCCATATGAGTCTAGGAACAAGTTAAGTAGTGAACCGATATGAGTCTAGGCCCAAGCAAAATAGCGAACCTAATTGAGCCCAAGCCAAAGTTCAAGCATGATCCAAGAGCAATCTAAGGTGGTATATATCGTCATTTCAACTAGACCGGTCCTAATTAGGTCAGTCTAGTTCTTCAAGTCTTATCCAAACTAACTAGGTCTTACTCTTAGACTTGAGGCCTTTTTATTACTCTTAAACTTGAAGTTGGCTCAACCAAATTGGTTAACAAGTGGCCTAAATATTTACAAGTTTAGCCTGCCAACATCAGATTATTTTCTTTCCATTCTAGTATTTTACCTACATCAAAATGAAGCATGATAATGGTGACACATGAATCATCTCTTCATTCCAACCTTGCCAATATTCTCCTACCTTGTCTTCCTAGCAATATTCGAGGTTGAGTAGGGCCTTCAGCAACCCTTGTATCTGGTAATCGAAGCACGTGATAGTTATATGATAGAACCCTTACAGATTCTAAGCTTAGGGTTGATCTCTTTAGGGGATCGACCTCCTTGGAACTCTATAAGGGTTTCTTCCTCCAAATTGCTGCTCAAAGACTGCAAAAAATATTTATTTATTACATGTGAAAAGAGGATAAATATATGCTTATTTATAGGGCTTCACCCTTATATATTCTAAGCTTGAGGTTGATCTCTTTAAGGGATCGGCCTCCTTGGAACTCTATAGGGGTTCCTTCCTTTAAATTACTGCTCAAAGGCTATAGAAAAGATTCATCTATTGCTTATTAAAAGAGGATGAATACATGCCTATATATAGGGCTTCTAAACCCTAACTTCTAATAGGACTCCTACTCAAGACTCTTATTCCTTTACGACTTCTAATGTTTCTCTAAGAAATAACCTCCTAACCCTAGCCGGCCTCTTCACCTCTTTAATAGGGGTCGGCTAGGTAGGTTAACATAAATGCCCCTCTCAATTAGGACTCTCCTAGCTAGAGTCCTAATAGACTCTCCCTCTTCAATTTAGCCATGTCCTTTAGGCTAACGATTCATGAATTCTGGAAAGTTGATCTTCGAGTCGTCATAGTTCTCCCAAGTGACACCTTCTGCTGGTAAGTTTGCCTATTGTATTAGCACTTCAGTAGTGGGTCGTCATCGTCAAATCACGATCTATTAATCAATAATGGCACTCGGTTGGGTCTGGAGTTCTCCTTGGGTAGTCATATTTGGTAAATAGTTTTAGGCTATCTCCAAGCACCTGTTCACCACTTCCTGTCTGGCCATTAGTTTACGGGTGATACGTTATACTCCCTTTCAATTTAATGCCCTGCATCTGGAATAACTCTGTCCAAAATCTGCTTGTGAATATGCAAGTAGAATTTAGTACTAGCACAATGTATCCCTTATAACGTAATTCTTTTAAGTCCTAACTGTAATGAGCTACGGAGTTTGGTGCTTCCTTCAATTTTTTTATGATCTTACTAGTCTCTAGATCTTCTTGTCATTCTTCCCTAATATCCTCAAGGAAGCTGGTGGTAGGAAGGGATATGGCTGAAAATTGAGCTTGCTTAGGTAGCCGTGAGAGTACATTTGCAACAACGTTTTCTTTTCCCTTTTTGTAAATAATTTCATAATCAAATCCAAAAAGTTTGGTTACCCATTTTTACTGCTCAAGGGATGATATCTTTTGCTCTAAAAAGTACTTGAGGATTTTATGATCGGTTTTAATTTGAAATCGCTGACCGATCAAGTAGGGTCTCCAACTCGTTACTATTTACACAATGACGAGCATCTCCTTATCATATATTAAAATATTTTAATGGGAGGGAGATAATGCCTTGCTTGTGTATACAAGTGGTCGATCATCTTGCATAAGAATGGCTCCAATTCTGACTCCAAATGCGTTGGCCTCAATAATGAAGGGTTGGATGAAATCTGGTAGCGCTAGCACCGACATCGTTATCATGGATTCCTTAAGTTTGTTGAAGACAATGGAGGATTTGTCTGACCATTGGAAGATATCTTTTTTCAATAGAGAAGTAAGGGGTGTGCTGATCTTCCCATTGTCCTTAACAAATTTTTGATAGTAGCCCGTTAGTCCAAGAAACCCGCGTAGTAATTTCACATTTATAGGTTTCGGACAGCCTTGCATTGCTTCAATTTTTGTTGGGTCTACAACCACTCCTTCTGATATTATGTGCCCAAGGTACCATACTTTTTACTAGAGAGAACTGTACTTTGGCTACTTAACAAAAAGAGTATTCTCTCGAAGGATCATCAAAACAATCCGTAAATGCTGAAAGTGAGTCTCAAGAGAAGGGTTGTAAATGAAAATATTATCGAAAAATACCTGTACAAATTTACAAAGAAAGCTCTAAAAAATATCGTTCATGAGACTTTAGAAGATTGAAGGATCATTAGTGAGTCCAAAAGGCATTACCAAGAATTTATAATAGCCGTTATGTGTGCGGAATACAGTTTTTGGAATGTCATCTTCACATACCCGAATTTGGTGGTAACTGGATCGGAGATCCAACTTCGTGAAGACTCGAGCTCTTTTTAACTCATCAAGAAGTTCATCTACCATTGGTATTAGGTACTTGTCCTTGATGGTGATGCCATTTAAAGCTCGACAATCGATGCACATCTGCCAAGTTCCGTCCTTCTTACATACAAGTAGCACCGATAAGGAATAGGGGCTGCAACTTGGCCGAATCACCCCTGTTTCAAGCATCTCCTTTATGATCTTTTCAATTTCATCCTTTTGGAGGTGAGAATATAGGTACAGTCAAGTGTTTGATGGTGGCTTACTTGGAAGGATTGGAATACGATGGTCATGTTGCTAAGTAGGAGGAAGATCGCGCGACTCAACAAAAATGTTAGCAAATTTAGCAAGAAATTAGGCGAGATTTTGATCTTTAATTTCTATTTTCTTCCCCTATGGTTGCTACTAGAGATGCATAAAAAAGCCACCATTTACCTTGTGCAAAACTTTCTCCATTCGTTGGGTCAAAATGATGGTTACGTTGTTTCCACGCTTCTCGTGTAGGATGATATGTTTGCCTTTGCAGTAGAATTTCATAATTAATTTGGAGATGTTCTAAGAGATATCACCTAGCGTCGTCAGCCACTCTATGCCAAGCATGGCCTTATAGTCATCAATTGGTAGGAGGAAGAAGTCGGTGATAATTTCTTGGTCTTGTAGTAATAGTTTCACCTACGGACATCTTTGGTCGCACTTTAGGATTCTTCCGCCGGCGACCTTTACGTTGAACTTGCTGCAACCTTCGATGTGAAGCATCATCTAAGCAGATACCTTACTGTTTAGGAAGTTATTAGTACTTCTCATGTCGATAAGAATAGTGATCGGTTGTTGTTTGAGAAGGCTTCAAACTTTCATCATTTGCGGGTTTGAGTAGCCGGCTAGTGTGTGTACCGTAAAGTTAGTCAGTTGTGGCTCTTCTTTCACATATTTTTCTTCATGTTCAAGGCTCTCTTCTGGATGTTCAATGACCTCTTCTTCTACTAGTTCAATCACAAGAATTCCTCCTTTTTTATAGCGATGCTCGTGGCTCCACGGCTCATTGTAGTGCCAATATAATCCCTTCACAGATTGCTCTCGAAGCTCTTCTCTTGTCAACATTTTTGGTGTAGAGGCTCGGTTGATAGTAGGGGGGACTGAGAGCTTCAGTATTACTAGTTGGGGAGCAACTCTAGTCCTCCAAGCTTCATGGTTCAATCGCTCCTCTTGAAATCGTGCGAAAGAGATGACTGCCATAAGCGTGTACGGTTGTCATGCTTTAACTTCTTCCCGAATCTCTGGCTTCAAGCCCTCAATGAAGGTCCCTAATGGCTATTTTTCAGATTAATCATGAGTTTGATTAGATAACCTTTCAAACCTGGTTTGGTACTCCTGAATGGTAGATGTTTGTCGGATCTTTGCTAGTTGTCCATCTATGTTCTCGTAATCGGTTGGTCCAAAGTGGATCAACAGTCCTTCTTTGAATTATCACCATGAGAGGACTCGATAAGTGTATTCAAACTAGTCAAACCACTATAGGGCATCTCCTTCAAGACATATAGCTGTAATTTCCACTATAGATGCGTTTGCAGTTTTGTGGGACCAAAAATATCGCTCCGCGCGCAAGATCTAACTAATCGGGTCTCCTTCTTCCCATCTAGGGAAGTCCACCCTCATACATAGATAGTTGGGATCGGTTATAGAGCCTCCTCTCTCTTGGAAGTCATCTCTTTGAGCTTGGTATAATTGGTCAAATCTCTCCTTGATGTGATTTCTTCGGGCTTGGTGATCGGCCTAAATTGAGTTCGGTAAAGAGAGTCTGAATCTTATCCTCCATTCGCACCTCGAAGGCTTCGAATTTAGTAGTGATTGCCTTCTCAAATGACATAATATGTCTTCAAATCTGTAATGTTAAGATCTCTCTTTTGTTGTCAGGTTAAAGGTATGTATGAGTTGAAAGAAGTGATGGTCGAAAGGGTTGGTGGATTAGTGGATGTAGGCTGTGGTTTAGGCTTGTTTTGTGGCTGTTTTGGATATAGTTTGAGGGTATGGTTTAGTAGAATTTTAGGGCTATGATGGTAGTGGATGAAGGTTAGGGAAAAATATTTTAAATCTGTGATAGATGATAATAAATATTTGATAGAAATAAGTGGAAGTTGCTTCAGATATGTGTTGTCTTGTTATAACAAAATTATCGTCGAAGAAACAACGATTTCTCGATGAAATTTTCAACAAAAACCAAGAGATTTGAGGAAATTTGATAATAAAATCTCAGTTTATATAATAGAAAAGATGACCAATTTAATCAAGAAAATTTCGGTAGTATAACAATAAGGAAATTGGTGCAAGTTGCAATCATAGAATTCTCGTCGAAAAATTTTAATGGTTTGTGACGAAAATTTACAACAACAGAAGAACGTTTTTAGAGATGAATTCCTCGATAGATTAATATTAGATGGAAGGCAAGATGATCTATGATATGTATAAGAAATTTCATTTAACAAGGGTTGCAAATAGATCAGTTAAGGCAATAATATGCGGTTGAAAGTTTCTACGGCAATCCTTAATTCACAAAGATGATAACTTTTGTGACGAAAGGAATTCACAGGAATATAGAAACAATTTTTTTACAGATTTTTGAATAAAGATAACTAAATTATAATAGCAGTAAGATAAG